>NW_022992101.1:470942-618442 GCF_902827175.1 Gymnodraco acuticeps
CAGGAGAAGAGACGTGTCTCTTTATCGGCTGAACGCTCCACAGTAACTCTGAGTGTGTGTGTGTGTGTGTGTGTGTGTGTGTGTGTGTGTGTGTGTGTGTGTGTGTGTGTGTGTGTGTGTGTGTGTGTGTGTGTGTGTGTGTGTGTGTGTGTGTGTGTGTGTGTGTGTGTGTGTGCGTGCGTGTGCAGGTTTTTGCTGCTGTTGGAGACAACTCTGTCACATTTAAGTTAAAACTTTAAGATGAAATTGATTTACAGACTTCATTAGCTAGCAAAAAAACAGAATACTACCAGAGAATATAAAAATGATTAGTTTTAAGCCCAAAGGATGAGAACATAGAACTTTCACATTTTGCACGGACTAGTCTGTAGTTGGCATTAAACTGTGGAATTATTTACCAAATTATGTAAAGGGCTGTATGAATATCTTAAGGTTTAAGGAAATGTATAAAGAAAGAATAATTAGACAGTATGAAGGTGTCAGGTGACCTGTCTCTCTGATGGTAGGATGTGTTGTTGGTTTCTTGTTCCTGTAAGTGTTGGTTGTAAGCAGCTGTGATTCACAGACCATGGATTTTTGAGTAATGGGTAAAATAAGACTTTGTTTTCCCTGCTCCTTTCCATCATGAGCTACAAAAACACGGCTTAAAGTGTACATGTTTGTTTTAAAATGTATTGCCATGAGTGGAGTCACTATAATAGAAATTAGAGCAGTAAGACTGAGCCAAGTCACTGGATTGCTACCATTCATATAGAAAACCTGGAGGAAGGGGGTCTCGGGCCGGGACTGTGGCTTGGGAGGAGCCCACCTTCCACCACCCTCTGGTCCAACCTGGAAGCCTCCTCCCAGGACCTGCAGAGTTGCTCTGTGGTGCTGGCAGGGGGACAGTCGGCCTGGGGGGGGGTCGGGGACTCCAGGCCTGCATCAGCACTGGGCCTGGTCAGGTGAGAGACGCAATCAACTTTTGAGCTATACATAATTGTTCACAGTAACTACTGAGAGGAGTGGAAAGGGATTTCGTTCTAGTTCTGAAACAACAAATGCTACAATGATAGCAACCGGGTAAGCATTCAAAGTAAGGTGAGTAATAAAATAACTGCCACACGTATGAATAGTTAATGATTGGAAATATGTGTGAAGGCCCAATTCTAGCAACTTTTGAATCTCGGCCCGACTGCCTTTGTAACAACTTTATACTCGTGCCACACCTTTTGTGTGTCTCTTGGTTTTCAGTCCGGCCGAGCAAACGGTTGGTGCCGCAGTTGAACCAATTGTGGAGGATTTGGAGGAGCGGTCACAGCAGCAGTGGAAAGTGTATTGGAAAAGGGGTTCACAATAGAGTGGCGAAGTCACGCCCATCTACTTCCGGTCCATGGGACCTTATTTCGGAAAAATAATGTATTGAAGTCAATGGAGAGAGAAAACGTAACTTTCGATCCCGTTTGAATTGTCCCATGAATTACATATGATGTTTGTCAATCTTAATAAATAATTTCCATGTCAAAAAAGTCACAGTTTGTCGTAAAACTGTTGAAATATAAGACTATGAAAAATACGCAACTAGAAAGACTACAAATCCCAGAGTCGCGTAAGTGATGTCACAATTGTTTTCCTCCACTAAGAGATAGCTAAGATCAGCGCCATATAGATATAATCTATCTATATGGCGCTGGCTAAGATAAGATAACTTTAACAAGATGCCTGTGTGCTTAGTACCAGGTTGTTATCATACCAGCAATGGGTCTTGCTCGTTCTTTCGCTTCTCGTCTGATGAAAGGACCTGGAGTGGCATGATCAAGTTAGCTACCTAGCTAGTAGCTAGCACGTTAGTTAGCATTACAGCCTTGTCATTTTTATTAGCCTTAATATAGGGTGACCAGACGTCCCCGTTTGTATTGGCCTGTGCCCGGTTGAAACTGTCCCCGAAAATGTCCCCGTTTTTTAATATACGTTAAAAACACATAGCAAGGTGAAATAAAACGTTTCATGTCAGGAAACACTGGGTAAACAGACTGTGGTCAAGCCAGCCCCCACTTCGGAAAACACAGTCAAGCCAGCCCGCACGTTGTATTGCGGTGCACGAATATCCTGACCTATGCATTACGGTAGAGGCCTGTAAAAACTGCCTTCAAAATAAAAGCGTTTACTCGGTCAATAACAGATATACCTAAAAAACACACCAAACATATTCATACTGGAGCTTAAATTAAGAAATATGTACTATATAATGTGATCAATAATATTTTTAAACAAACTACGTATAACTACCACATTATAACTGAGTGAATGTAAAATGTAAGTATGCAGTTATGAAGACATATCTGATATTTCCACTGGGTGACTTTAAAATGTATGCTGTTTAAAATCTCAAATTAGATCTATTGTCCATCTATATTTTGATTATTATTTAATGGAAACTATCCATAATCAAAGAGTCATTCGAAGTCAATCAAATACTTATTCCACTTCAGGGTGATTGCAGCAGGAGACCCCATCTAGTCAATCAGATAAAATCAGGAAAATCTGATGTAGAATTTCAAAATAAAATACTTTTGAAATCTCATATATGGGCTATCGTCCTTCTGTTTTTACACAAGAATAAATAAAAAACTGTCAAATTATCAGAGAGTTATTTCACTCCAGGGTGATAGCAGGACACCCCATCTAGTCACTCAGAGAGAATCAGGACAATCTGATGTACAGTTTCAAAATAAAAGACCTTTGAAGTCTCATATATGAGCTATCGTCCTTCTGTTTGTATCCAACAGTTCAAATGTTCGAATTACATTGAACCAGAATTGTCCCCCTTTTTTCTTTAACAGTGAAGACAATTGGATATGTTAAACATATATTAACCGCAAAACTCAAAATGTCCACGGTTTTAATTTTGAAAATCTGGTCACCTTACCTTAATATGAAGTAACATTAAGTAACCCAAAATGTTAAACAGTAAGAGCAGTAGTCATATTTTGTGAACCCTTTGAAGAGTACTGTCACCGGTGTGATCATTCTATAATACACCATTTAAGCCCGGGGGAGAAATGCAAACATTAACGCTAGCATCGGCGATCGCCGATCTTTTCTACTTCATGCTATCTGCACAAATGGTTGACATTAAACATTAAAAAGACCAGGCAGTTCAGAGAGAATCAAAGGAAGGCAGGCAGGCAGCTTTACATGACATTCTTCTGGACGTGTTTCATTGTGGTGATAGTGAGGGTAGTCAATCGTTTTGTTGACAAGACAGCAGTGACAGCCATCTTGGTGACGTGTGTTGTTGTGGGAGACCAGAGATGTAGTTCATTGAGCATTTCACACAAACAAATGTGTTACTTCACAGTTTTACGACACTTTTTTTTTTTTTACTTGCAAAATTATCTTTTAAATTGACAAACATCATATGTGTAATTCGTGGCACAATTCAAACGGGATCGAAAGATAATCTTTCTCTCTCCATTGACTGCAATACATAATTTTTCCGAAATAAGGTGTCGTAAAACTGTGAAGTAACACATTTGTTTGTGTGAAACTCTGGTCTCGCAGAACAACACACGTCACCAAGATGGCCGTCACTACTGTCTTGTCAACAAAACGATTGACTACCCTCACTATCACCACAATGAAACACGTCCAGAAGAATGTCATGCAAAGCTGCCTGCCTGCCTTCCTTTGATTCTCTCTGAACTGCCTGGTCTTTTTAATGTTTAATGTCAACCATTTGTGCAGATAGCATGAAGTAGAAAAGATCGCCGATGCTAATGTACCGTTAGCATTTCTCCCCCGGGCTTAAATTGTATATTATAGAATGATCACACTGGTGACAGTACTCTTCAAAGGGTTCACGAAATATGACTACTACTCTTACTGTTTAACATTTTGGGTTACTTAATGTTACTTCATATTAAGGCTAATAAAAATGACAAGGCTGTAATGCTAACTAACGTACTAGCTAGGTAGCTAACTTGATCAAGTCACTTTCATCAGACGGGAAGCGAAAGAACGAGCAAGACCCATTGCTGGTATGATAACAACCTGGTACTAAGCACACAGGCATCTTGTTAAAGTTTTTGTATCTTAGCCAGCGCCATATAGATAGATTATATCTATATGGCGCTGATTTTAGCTATCTCTTAGTGGTGGAAAACAATTGTGACATCACTTACTGGGATTTGTAGTCTTTCTAGTTGCGTATTTTCATAGTCTTATATTTCAACAGTTTTAAGACAAACTGTGACTTTTTTGACATGGAAATTATTTTTTAAGATTCACAAACATCATATGTGTAATTCATGGCACAATTCAAACGGGATCGAAAGATACGTTTTCCCTCTCCATTGACTTCAATACATTATTTTTCCGAAATAAGGTCCCATGGACCAGAAGTAGATGGGCGTGACTTCGCCACTCTGTTGTGTTTCAAATGGGTGTTGAGAGATGTATCCATATATCTCCTCATGTTGCTCTCAAAGGGCACCAGATTGATGCTTTTTACTTCAACATTTAAAAACACATCTTCCTGGGGGAGCATGCCCCCCGGACTCCCCTGGAGAAGGTAAAATCCACCTCCTACTTAAATCATGTACACATGGATATGAAACTAACTACATTTGCACTCATCTTATGTCCATATATTTCTGTTTTGGTGGTCATGCCACAACCGTGCACGTGCATGCATGTGCGAGTCATGGTAAGATATCTGGATTAAGAGGTTGCTTTTTCTTTGCACAGCATGAAAGAAAGGCGAAAAGAATGGGCTGTGATTTTAGTATTTTTAAGCAGATGTTGAGTTCAATAATTTGTACGGCCCTCGGAGGATGTTGTAAAAATTGAAATGGCCCTTGAGAGGAAAAAGGTTCCCCACCCCTGCGCTAGAGGGATATAAGATCATTTGTTACTGTGCAGTGACAGTGACCATATATTGTAACTTGTTTTATTTAAGGCAGTAAAACATTTGATTATTTGATTTCTTGATATAAGTTAAAAGGTACGTTTCACAAGAAATGCTTTTATTTTGAAGTACAAGTATGTCTCTTCCTCTGACTGCTTCCTATTGTTATGAAAAATTGAATACGAGCATGTCGAGTGCATTTTCTCTGTCTTCCACCATTCTTTTTGGAAACTGTTTAAGGAATATGAAGTAAAGGTTCAGTTTGAAATAGACTGTGCTTGGTTCTTCATTCGAAGCTTCTATTACACAACACCATATTTCTGCCTATTAGCTTTTTGCAATTGTTGCTGCTGACTTTCACGTATAGATGTTATCTTTTATTATCCTTTATGTGTTTACATTTCCTCACTCATAACCATATCTTTTTATAAGAGTCACAATTAGACTCTTAGCTTTAGTTAAAAAAGTCATAAATTCTAACAAAACTCTAGCCACGAGTTCATGACAGACAGCCCCCATCTGCTGCATGAGCATGTGCCGCTATTGCCATAGCAGCATTGGCCATGCATCATAAAGGTTATTTATCATGTTTGTCATACAATAATGGCATCCAAGAGGTAAATCTGTTTCCATTTGTAGCTTTTGGCTTCCTAACATGGGGCCACCCAATTAGGGTCACATCAGTGCAACACAAGTGACGTAACCAGTGCTTAGTAGACATGTTTTAATATAGGAGGTGAAAAGTTGAAGTCTCTATCTCTATATGTGTGTGTGTGTGTGTGTGTGTGTGTGTGTGTGTGTGTGTGTGTGGTGTGTGTGTGTGTGTGTGTGTGTGCTAGTGTGTGTGTGTGTGTGTGTGTGTGTGTGTGTGTGTGTGTGTGTGTGTGTGTGTGTGTTGATGAACAGTGAACTTGGTTGAGTGTGAGAGTTCACCGTGATGTCAGGGTTACATGCAGGTCAGCCAGCGTGTGAGTGGGGGGAGGAGAGAGAGAAACACGTGTGCACGCGCCGCTGCACTGTGCTGAGTGTGCGCTCTCTGCAGGTATGTGTGTGTGTGTGTGTGTGTGTGTGTGGCCTAGCATTACTATACTTGTGGGGACCTAAATCTGTTTACACAGTCATGTGTGGGGACTGTCCTCCCTTATGGGACAAATTGGAGGTCCCCATGAGGGGAATCATTAATTTTAGGTGTGTAGACTTGGTTAGGTTAGGGTTAGGGTTAGGGTAAGGTTAAGGGTAAGGGTTAGGGTTAGGGTTAGGCATGTGTTGGTTATGGTTAAGGTTAGGATAAGTCTCCAGGAAATGCATGTAAGTCAATGTAATGTCCCCTGAAGTGATGTATACATTGTATGTGTGTGTGTGGTCTAGCATTACTATACTTGTGGGGACCTACATCTGTTTACATAGTCACGTGTGGGGACTGGCCTCCCTTATGGGGACAAATTGGAGGTCCCCATAAGGGGAATCATTAATTTTCGGGTGAAGACTTGGTTAGGTTTAGGATTAGGATTAGGGTAAGGTTAAGGGTTAGGGTTAGGGTTAGGCATGTGTTGGTTATGGTTAAGGTTTAGGATAAGACTCCAGGAATGCATGTAACGTCAATGTAATGTCCCCTGAAGGGATGTATACATGGTATGTGTGTGTGTGGTGTGTGTGTGTGTGTGTGTGTGTGTGTGTGTGGTTGTGTGTGTGGTGTGTGATGTGTGTGTGTGTGTGTGTGTGTTGTGTGTGTGTGTGTGTTGTGTGTGTGGTGTGTGTGTAATAATGATAACAGTAAACACCATTACCGGATCAGTTCTAATACAGAGACACCCTCCCTGAACTTTTATCATCACAACAGATAAGGAAAGTAACTACATACGTATATTTATATAATAATAATAATAATCCTTATATTTATTATAGTGCTTTATCAATGACTCTCAAAGCGCTTTACAAATACAGATCATACATGTAATGGTCATCTACTGTGGACAATACCTACAGGAGCAAATTCAGGTGAAGTGTCTTGCCCAAGGACACAACGGCCTGACGCAGTGGGGCGGGAGCGGGTTTCGAACTGGAGTTCCACAACGCCCCCTTGATCTGATGATCAAACGCACAGACCACTGCGCCACCAGTCGCTTTATATATATACAGTTACCCACCACTACAGTTCAGATATACTGCATACTTTTAAAGATGTTTTCCCACTGTATGTTTCTACTTTTACTTGAGCAAAGGGTTAGTACTTTTCCACAACAGGTTTACTTCATGTTGACCTCATGTGTATGAGCTGACAAAAGACGTACCTGAATACATGAATAACATAGATAAGGGAATACAATTGATAGAAAGAAGTACACATTTAGATATTTCTCCTTAAGCCACAGTTGTTACAGAAATATTTGTTATTTATCTTGCTACCCTATTTATATATTTTCTTTCCATAACCTGTAGTATTTATCCATGCATACAAAAATAATACAATGTAAACTCAGTTTTTTCGTTTTATCGGGGGAAAAAAAATTAATATAGCTCCTAATTTAACAGGAAAACTGATGCAAGATTAACAGGAAATCATTTTCTCAAGATGTATGCAAATATTTTTTTGTTGTCACAAGCTTCTGCTGTTATTGCATTTTCTTTTGTGCAGTTTATCAGTTGGTCTGCACTAATTGTTATTATGCATTGAATATAAACGTAATTATCCTTACAATAGTCAGTGGTGGTGAGTTCTGGCGGTGTGCCTGCAGTGATCAGCAGCTGCTCAGCGAGGGGAAGACATTCTCCACACTTGAACCTCCCTTCACCCCCCCCCCCCCCCCATCCCTGCTTTATCACACCTGCACAGCAGAATCCTGTTTCACACATTCGCATTGTGATGAGAAAACTCAGCAGCTCGAAACTCACCCACCCTGACCGTCATCAGCGCTGCTGTCCGTCAGAACACTGAGTCAACACCACATTAATATTAAACTCGGTTAATAGTGGCTGCTGTTGGGGTCATTACAGCGGTCTGTTTACTGTTCACATAATATTTGTATATCATTAAATATATGTTATTTAATCACTAGACCTTTTCTGTTATCATCAGGTTAGTTACTCTGCTCAAGTCAAAAGTCAAAAATAAGTGCATTCATATTAATTATCATTTTTTTCTGGACTGAATGTGACATTTCCTTTGATCTATTATGAAAACAAATCCTAAATGGAATGCAGGGGTTAACAATTACTGAAATGACTGTCCCTGCGTCCACTTCAAAAACATCTCAGAATGCTTTTACTGGGCTGTTCTATTTTAGGGAATGTCCTAAAAAAATATAAATGTGTACTAATTTCAATGAAATAGATTGGAAACATTGCATCATCACTAAAGCACAATATGATCTGACATGATGGATGCAGGCCCAGGTATTATTCTACAAAAAAGAAACGTTACACAGGAAGTGAGGGTCAGTTGGAGCTGTGAAGCATAGTTTTGTTACTGTTGGCCTAGAAGTAGTTAAATAGCGCTGAAGCCCTGAGCGGTGAGAAAACAAATAAACTGATCCATTTCGAAGACGTGATCGAAAAAGAAAAAAAAATGTTTACGACGTAAGGGACAGGTGTGAAACAAATGGCTAGAATATACATTCTTAAAAACAAAAAATCACCCATCAAAAGGTTAGATATTCGTTTAATGGGTGAAAGAAAGGTTTGTGGTGCCCATATCATGCATAACATCTAAGATGGCTGGATTTACTGGCAACGCAATTCTCAGTGGAAAAGTCCCAGCAAAATCGCCGTGGTCATGTTTTCATTAAAAACACAGGAGATAAAACAATATTGATTGGATTTGGAAATTAGAAATTATTTTTTCTCGTCGCTTACTTCCATACCAAAGTCTAAAAAAAGTCGAAGTCAGGAATCCAAGCCATGGAGGCAGATCCATGAGTATGTCAAGTGCTTTTTCTCTTGCGTGTGTGTGTGGTGTGTGTGTGTGTGTGGTGTGTGTGTTGTGTGGTGTGTTGAGGTGTGTGTTGTGTGTGTGTGTTGTGTTGTGTGTGTGTGGGTGTGTGTGTGTGTGTGTGTGTGTGTGTGTGTGTGTGTGTGTGTGTGATAGTTCCCACCGGGGTGAACCTCGGGGCGACCTCTTTAAAAACGTACACAGTCAGCCAGAACAGACAGATCCAACCATGTAATGTGTTGTTGTAAAAGCAGCAGCCAAACTGTCTCTCTGACTGACCGATAACCTGCCACACACACACACACACGCACGCACACCACCACACACACACACACACACACACACACACACACACACACACACACACCACACCACACCACACCACACACGCACACACATAAACACACACACACCACACCACGCCACACCACACACGCACACACATAAACACACGTCCTGTCGTTATGGCAGGTCATAAAAAAAACAAGAGGCCAAACGCAGAGTGAGGATTTGGTGGCTCGGCAGATGAGCGCCTTCTCTGCTCGGTGTGTTTACTTTTCATGCGGCGTAGCCCGGGGATAACCTTGCGTGCGTGTGCTTGCGTGTGCACGCATCCCCCCGCCTGTCTCTGCTGACCCAAGTTTGAACCCGCTGAGAGATATCATTTTTATAACAAACACACACTCACACACGCACGCACGGTTACACACAGAGCAGGTCAAAGTCTTGCAGATTAGGCAGAGTTGACTGATAGAAGCTGGAGTCAGGGCAGAGGGCAGCATCTTTCAGAGTTGTTAATCATCATTTCATCTCTCATTGTTATACCAGACAAATCGCGGAGGACGCAGCAGCGAGCGCCGCCTTGTTAAGCAATGAGGCTGCCGCAGAATTAACAGAAAAAGTCGGCTTTGCGCTGAATGGTGCCACGGGGAGAAGGATAAGACATTCTTCCACTCGGAGTCACTTTTCCATTTGGGCTGAAAATGTGCTGCTTAAAAGCGTTCTGCTCCTGAATGCAGGCCGCCCTGCAGGCATTAATTACTGATCCCACAAGCGGGGCTTAGCCAAGGTAATGAGTGTGTAAACTAGCTGCCTTATTGCCAACAAAGGCGTCTTGGGACGCGATCCATTGTCTCGCAGGGAATCATCACCTTTTCTCAGTGAAATCCGCCGCGGATTGTCTGCGTTCAACAGGAGGTAGGGATTAAGGATGCGGCCCCGAACAAATGGCGAGGCAAGGCAGCCCAGGACAGGCCGGGGGGGCGGGACCCAGCGACACCCACAATTAAAGATGAACTTTGAGTGAACTAATTTATCTGAGGGAGGAGAAGGTAGCAGGCTGCCTGCAGTCCTGACAGCCTATAAAAGCGCAAGAGGAGCAGCTGCGGCTCCAGAGCTGACAGAGCTTCACCTGAACGCAACACCAGACTCACCATGGCCCTGAACACGCTGCTTGCCACCTTCCTGTGCACCATCGTGCTGCCCGTGCTGCTGTTCCTGGTGGCGCTCAAGCTGTGGGAGGTGTACATGATCCGGGGCCGAGACCCGAGCTGCTGCAGCCCGCTGCCCCCCGGCTCCATGGGCTTACCTTTCATCGGAGAGACGCTGCAGCTCCTCCTGCAGGTAAACCATGGCCCGGTACTACTATCACATGCACGCGTGGATAAGGAAACTCGTGTTCAACTTTTTACATTACTTTGGTCTGTTTTCATTGGCAAACGTATTATTTCATGGCAGAGTTAAACATTGTATTTTACTGGAGGACATTCAAAAAAATAATAATCTAAATGCTACCATAACGGATTAATTCAGCTTTTAAATTAGTTTGTCATCCCAGTATTGTTGATTAATTAGATTAAAGATGTACTTAACAAGGCATTGCACATGAGTTAGAAATATAATAATAAATCATAACAACACAAACAGCAAATAGGCCTATACAAATCAACTATATTTATCTAGAGTATTTAAAACAGGCGCAGTATCATTTTAAAGATCTATTTAAATGACATTTGTATTTATTATTTAGTTTTTTTAATTTATTTTGTATAACTTCAGAGATGAATCAGTGTGTGTTTATGTGTTGTATCACTGTGTAGTCAGATATGATAATATTGTGTGTCTGTGCAGAGGAGGAAGTTCCTGCGGATGAAGCGGCAGAAGTACGGCTACATCTAACCAGGACACAACCTCTTCGGGAACCCCACGGTGCGCGTGACCGGAGCGGACAACGTCAGGCAGATTCTGCTGGGAGAGAACAAGCTCGTGTCCGCGCAGTGGCCCGCGTCTGTGCGCACCATCCTGGGCTCGGACACTCTGTCCAACGTGCACGGAGCCCTGCACAAGAGCAAGAAAAAGGTGCGTGAGGAATTAATTTAAAACCATCCTCACTTATTTTCTAATGAAATGTGAAGCTTCAGTGTCTGAGTGAATGTAGAAGAAAATATCCTTCATCTTTGTTTTCCTCATGCTCGATTTTGCTTAATTTATATAAGAAAAAACACTGCAGCTCACATAATTGCTGCGATTGTTAAAATGTTATGATCAATAGTCTGATATTAAGCACTTGTGATAATTTGATACTAAAAATCGTATTTCCTGGGAAAAGGTTCAAACATCTGCTTCTACAGTTTTTACGTTTACATTGGCCACTGTGTTTATATATAGTAAAGCCTACAAAACGAACCAAGATTAATGCAGTTAAGAAAAATCTCATTTGTGTTAAAAAAAATGCTTGTTTTAAGTAGATCTGCTCTTTTTGTATCTTAAGGAATAATGGCAGATTTTTTACTTGTTCTAAGCATTTTGGACGGATGATCTATAAGGAGAAGTTTGATTACACTTAGACAACATAATAGATCTTCTTCATATATGCTGTTTAAGCATATTGCCCAAGACTTCCAGTCATTGCTCAGAAAGTGTGGCTGAATAATACCACATGGTTGGACATTTGGCTTTCATAATTGAACACCTCACCCTCTCTTCTCCAGGCCATCATGCGGGCTTTCTCCAGAGAGGCTCTGGAGCTCTACATCCCGTCATCCAGGAGGAGGTGCGGGCGGCCGTGAAGGAGTGGACGGAGAAGGACTCCTGCGTGCTGGTCTACCCGGAGATGAAGCGGCTGATGTTCCGCATCGCCATGAGGATCCTGCTGGGCTTCGAGCCAGAGCAGATCAAGACGGACGAGCAGCAGCTGGTGGAAGCTTTCGAGGAAATGATCAAGAACCTGTTCTCTCTGCCCATCGACGTGCCGTTCAGCGGACTGTACCGGGTAAGAGACAGACACATCCTCGCCCTACCCTCACTCTAAATCTGTAAAGACATAGATTGAATTTGAAAATGAACAATGAAACATACATTACTTTTGGTAAAGTTAAGGATTGTAAGTAATTAATGAAAAGTTGGACCATAACTGTATATTACATTGATATTTTGTACTATGTTTAACAGTCAACACATGATAGCACATTTGCAGAATTCTAAAACGTATGGAGGAAAAACAGCTGTGTAATGAAAACTGATTTTGTTAAATGGGTTTAAACATTTGAAAACTCTGGTTCTGTTCCTACAGTCGTAAGATATTAACATATTAAATAAGTGTCAGTCTATGTCATATTCTTACGTTGTGTTTCTTTTTGCTGTCCTCCAGGGTCTGAAGGCGAGGAACTTCATCCACTCCAAGATAGAGGAGAACATCAAGAAGAAGATGCAGGACTCAGACAAAGAGTCCAAACATCAAGACGCCCTTCAGCAGCTGATCGACAGCAGCAAGAAGAGCGGGGAGCCGCTCAGCATGCAGGTGATCATCACATCTACCACGTCAAAATACATGACTGTGTCTCCTGTCCTTCTCACCATCCATTTCAATGGTTAGGGCTTGAACTAATTCTGATCGTCTACCTTATTTACTTCCAGGCCATCAAGGAGTCTGCCACAGAGCTGCTCTTCGGGGGCCACGAGACCACCGCCAGCACGGCCACCTCCCTGGTCATGTTCCTGGGCCTGAACCCTGAGGTTGTGGATAAACTGAGGCAGGAACTAATGGAGAAGGTAAATACAACGGAAAATATTAAGCTTGTTTTTCCAACACTTTAAATAGTGGCAATTTAGACATGTTATAAAATATTGCAATACTTAATCACATTTAATAATTAAGCAGGACATTAGGAGTTAATTATTGATCTTGAAAACCGGTAATTTACCAAAAAGTTTTGGATTTTAAGTACAGATACTAACTTTTCATGAACTTTCAGCACACGTTTATGGTCTTCTTCAGCAAACGAAATCCATGTCTCCATTACATCTAAACTCTAGTTGCTAGGAAAGATCATGATTTAGTAAGAGGAATATCCTAAAGTGTCCTCAAACATCTTTTGAGCCATTTGAGGGAAAATGCCTGTTAATATCGGCTGTGACATAGTATCTTATAGACAGCTCTATCCCATTCCTCAGCATGTATCACTAAACTTTGGTTAGTACCATCCTTCTAACATGCCTTTGTGTCTCTGTGTTCAGGAGGAGCAGGGGATAGACCTCCACAGTCTGGACCTTGAGTCGTTGGAGCAGTTGAAATACACCGGCTGTGTGATTAAGGAGACTCTGAGGATCAACCCTCCTGTTCCTGGAGGCTTCAGAGTGGCCCTCAAGACCTTTGAACTCAATGTAAGTTTACAACTATTTACTAGATCTGTTAAGAAGTGGCAGCTTGAAGATACACAAATGAATCAATCGGCCTGCTTACTGATCATCTGCCCTCATCCTTTCAGGGTTTTCAAATTCCCAAAGGCTGGAACGTTATCTACAGCATCTGTGACACCCACGATGTGGCGGAGTGCTTCCCCAACAAGGAGGATTTCCAGCCGGAGCGCTTCATGTCCAAACCTTCTGCCGACTCCTCCAGATTCCAGTACATCCCGTTCGGCGGGGGCTCCAGGATGTGTGTGGGCAAAGAGTTTGCTAAAGTCCTGCTGAAGATCTTCCTCGTAGAGGTGGTCACCAAGTGTCACTGGACCCTTTTAAACGGGCCCCCCACCATGAAAACAGGACCTACTGTGTACCCTGTGGACAATCTGCCAACAAAGTTTACCAGCTATGCATAAAAAATCAAGAAAGATGTCGAGGGGTTGTTTTTCCTAAAATCAGTTTAGAGTAAAATATATAAGGGTTTCCCAAAAGCATCAAATCATTTGTTTGTTTTTTTTAAATCAAAGCTACTTTGGGATTTTTTGGAAAGAAACTGCTACATTTACACCTCGACCAAAATATGTTTGTAATTCTGGTCTTATGGACTTGTGTTGATGATTTTTCTTTTTAATAACATGAAATGTACATATTGTAGATGACTTCAGAACATATTTTATACTATGATGTTATTACAGTGGATTTGTATAAATTGATATAAATATATATATATATATATACGTTTTGTTTGACAAACTAAACAAGATGCACTATACACAGACATGGAACACTTTAATCAGCTCAGAGGTGTATCGATAGGATTTTGTACATAATAATGTAGAGTTTGTTTATATAACTTTTGTATCTTACCTCAACTTATTTAAGTGACTTGTATGGGCTTTTTATTTAATAAAATTGTTTTGCGGAGAATCTTGGTGTTTGTCTTTTAATCTAAGGGCTACAGTGTAATGTAAAAACACAATATGTACACAACGTGTCTTTTATTTGTGAGTGAGCAGAAAACGTTGACACTAATCAAAGTGGACAACTGGAGTAAGGTTAGCCTTACTGAGCATAAAGACTGGATGCAGAAAAGGGAGCTAGCCGGACACCAAACTTCTGGCTTGCACCTGATCTGTCTCTTAAGAAGTTACGTTCCCATACAACAACACTTTATAGTCAAACACATTCCCAGTTAAACAGCCTACATTTTTCAAGTATCACAAATACATTTGAAATAAAGACAGGACTTTCACCCAGGAGGCTTCTGTTCCGGTGTGAAACCGAAAGTCACCAAGCTTTTTTCAATATAAATCTGCCGCGGTAATCGAGAAGACAATGTGTTTCCCTCCAAAGGTGATTGACTTATCAGGTTAGGTGTATAATGGTATAACCACAATTCTGCAAAAAACAGGGTTGCTTTGTAAGGCTACGTTAGCTGCTGTTAGCGTAGCACTCCAGGATCTGTCGGTTGTCACGTTGCTTTGTGGGTGATTTGACACCAGATTTTGACAAGAAAGAAGACATGGAAAACTAATATCTTATTCTGCTGCATCCATCTTATATATATATATATATCACATATGTTAAAAGCCGCACATGTATGTCAACATGACATCCTTGAAGTCTTTCTTCAAAAACATGCTTTTCCGCTTGCCAAGCAATTCTGATCTGTGCTAGCTTTAGCGCAGGTTACCAGACAGGGTCAGAGCAACACTTTTATATTTTTGTTTCTGTAAATTCACTGCACCTGGCTGTTATTCACCAATAACGTGTAGTAAAGATGTTTCTGTACGAATTACTAAAACACGATAAAACATGCTAATCAGAGAGCTATAGGTGTAGGTAACAAAGCCAGGCTAGCTCTCCTTTATCCAGTCTTTATGGTAAGCTAGGCTAACTGAGTCGTGGCTCCTTATCCATACTTATCACACACACATGAGATGCAGTATATCAATCTTCTAATATTATTCTTAGGAAGAAAACACATATTGCATTTGGTATGATTTAAAACCTTATGTACTGGTTTTAGTAGAAAGCCTGAACTCTGAAGTAGGCTATCTGAGCTAAAGAGATATACTGCAGTACTTATGTTAAACTGCAAGCACAAACACTAATTAGTAGAGACGATCTAATTAAAAGAAAAGGTTTAATGAAGTCGTTAATTATCTATGTTTGAACATGACTAGATAAAGATGGTTTATTTGAAAACCCCAGGTAAAATTAGCTGATGACAGTTAATGTATTTACTTTGTGGACACAGAGGGTGGGTGGCCCTCACACACACTCACACACATTCCATCATCCTTACAGAATCAATAAATTGTGGAGAAAAGGAAAATAGGAGAGAAATCTGGAATCCATAGAAGGAGGCCGAGCAGAGGGCTGATGACCCTGGCAGATGAGCAGACAGGGTGAACAAGAGTTCAATCTGATCAGTTCACTTTCAGGGCACTGCACCACTAAAGAACGGCAGAGGAAGCGTGGTGGTGGGCCGGTAGCATGGGGACATGTTCACTGTGGGGTCAGAGATAAGGTTCATACATTAAGGCAACAAACGGATTGCTGTGAGTTCTGGGTGTTTAAATAGGACTGTCGGTGCTTAAAACAAGCCAAGTTGAAGATTCATTTTGTCTTTAAAAATGCAAAGAACCAATAACTGCAACCCAAAGTTATTATTATTCCAAAATAGCACAAGAGTTGGATCTTCATAATAAACTTACTGATAATTATTGATGATGAAGCACACAAATAAGTTTGAGGTACTGTGAGCTAAAATTCTGACTCTGAAAAGACCAGTGGAGCTAGAACAAATGGTATTATATTTGATAATAAAGAGGGAGACTTTGCCATATGAACACTTAAAAGTATTACATTATTAGCTGCAGAACTTACATTGATCAAAACCGATCTTAAAAATGCAATTTTGAGAGATTTTATGAGGATTCTTTTTCATTACATACTTTTGATTATCACTAAGATGTCTCTTGCACAGCTATGGGATCAATCCTGACACAATATCACTCGTCGTCTGACCATAATCACTAGGAATATTTAACTGTTTAACAGTAACTGGGAAAACATCGTGAAGCAACCAATACAATGACTCCTGTAACAATGCAGGAAAACATATAAGGTAAGACTATTAAACCAGCCCGTACCAACAAAACTGTACTGTCATTACATTTGAGGGAAACATGTTTTCTTCCAGGTTATGATCGTTTTTAAATAAACCTAACCATGTCATTTAGATTCGATTCACCACATCTTTAGCAACAGAGATCGGCAATCTGTGAGGAAAATAGTTTCCCTCAAATCCTAAAGGAGAATGCTGTTTTCATTTATCGCAACATGGCTTAATCAACAGTTTCTCTAAGTAACCTGCAAGTTTAAACAAATGGATTACAGCGGATTTGTTTCAGTATCGGCAACATGATCTTTTTGACTGCATGTATTTGTCACATAACGTTTTTATGTGCTGGCTAAATGAGAGTGTTTGTGCAGCTTCACTGGCAGATGTGCTTTGGCCTCTTTCTCATGTTGTTTCTCTTTCTGATTTACATCCCGCCTCCCTCCTCTGCACGGCCATTTCTTTACATTGTACTGTTGTCCCTGGCCCTTGTTTATTACTGTGCTACTTGTGATTATTGGATCCACAAATGCTGAACCGTTGTACGTATTGTAAGTCACTGTTGATAAGAGTTTCAGCTTAATGGCCAAATTGTAATAGTAAATTGCAGCTGACACCTTTATGTCCGGCCATCCTATCCCCGCGAGTCCAGCCCTCGAACGATGTGAATGAACTTCTCTGAACTTTGCCTCCTCTGCTCATTCTAAAGAGCGTCTGCTTCCCTCCATTGTTCACCATCACCCAGTGGAGACAAAACTTTGCACGGCCAAGGCCATTTTCCTCTAAATTTGTGACCATTGTAGTGAATTTACAACACAGTGTTGAAAGACTTTGAAACCAACTTGCTTTCAATTAGACCGTCAGGCCTGAACATGGCCGAGAGTAAATCATTGTTATAGCTACAGAAGTAGTGTTATTAAAGGCAACACTTTTATACACCAAACCACTTAGTTGCCATGAACAGTGCAGGAGAGAGGTGAGGGGCGGAGGCTGGAGGAACAGAGAAACCACAGAAATGAAAGGAGAGAACAAAATATGGTCTGCTTACCAAGGTTTGGTCTATGTTTAAAGATTTAAAATACCCCTGTGAAAGTATGGTGATAAAGTGTTTTAGGGAGAACATTTTATAGCACAAATATACTTTCCTGTCATTTCCTGGCAGACTAATGAATGAAACTTATGCTACATGTTATCTCAAGCTCTAGCTCTATGTTTTTGCATAGATTTGACTACAGATATCTAACCATAGGGAAAATATCCCTATGTAACCAATTATCAAAATGGTAGGTCAATGTTATCTCTCTTCATTCACCCCAGTGGATGTTCCGCTTTTAAGTTGATTAAACTTTTAAAACGTTTTTCCTGACGTTTTCTTTTTTTAAGGGTTTGATCTCAAATGAAAGTCACCACAGTGTGGTTAATCGGCCACAGTGAGAATGCACTTTAAATGCAATGGGCAGTTATTTGCTCTGATGACCAAGGTCATTTAGAATCAATGAGCTTATAGAGTGTTTGAGAAGTCAATGAAAGTCAATAGGAGTGTTAATTCCTCAAAGTGCGTTTGCACTGCGTCTGCTGGCACCGGGGCCCCTGCTGTGGAGTCGTATGAGGGCCAAATAAGCCATGCTAATGGCATCATTAGCATGGCTGTTGGTGGCTCACTGTGATTATTCATAATTTGAAAGAGCGTTGACAAGTTCAGCAGGTCAGATAGAGTTCAGCTCCCTGGGACAGAGGTGCTTATTACATCAACACTTCTTTATCACACAGGTACTGTGATCAAAGCTTACTGAGGTGTTGGTGGAGAAATCCTTCAAATGTTAAAGAGGGTCATTTACAAATCACAGTAGCTTGTAATGAAACTGTTATGCACAAATCCTTTTTGGGGAAGCACTTCTGCAGCTGTATCAAACCTGAACAGTTTCAGAAGGAAACTAACATTATTACATTATCATTATATTGCTGTGCTTTAAAACCAAAAGTCATGGCTATGTTGTTGAAGTGTGTTAAGGTCACAGCGTGATCTCTGTAACTTTCTGCATGCTATCTCTCCTGCCACAACCAGTGATGTGAACATATTTATATGTGTGACTTTCTAATGCACTCCAACACTAGTTTGTACTGTGGAAACATCTGCAGCAAGCAGACTGAAAACGACCTATGCAAAGCAAGGGTCAATGCAAAGGCAGATATAGCTGTGGATGGTTTCTTAGTGGTTTCTTACTCAGTGCAATTTACATCTAGCTGTTTAGCAGAGAACCCTGAACCACATAATACACATACCTTAAACTGGTCAAGTGATCAATGACCCCTAATGTCCACTGAACACTGACAATCAGCTGCCGTTCCAGCACAACTGTTTTTCACTTTTGGCATATTTGTATCTGCTTACTGGGTCTGTTTTAAATGAAGCAGCTTGAATCTATGAAGCACGAGATTTACTTTCTTAAATGTTATACAGTTTATATCTGAAAAGAAACATTTGATGATATTTGTCTTTCATTTTAACACAGCTTAGTTGTGTACTTGATTCTGATTGGTTACTTTGGCCATTCAGCGGTCTGCTCTTTTTTGACCGCTCTGATCAAGTGACCATGTGCAGTCATATCAATCCACAGAAAAAAGTAGTGTCTTAAAAAGTAGTAGCAAACCTCAATCAGTGTTAGTGTAATGTTACATTTCATTGGTAATGCTGCAGTTCCAGCAATTTCTACCTCGTAGAAAGGAACATTTTTTAATTAGCAGCAGAAATAAAATCATTTTTAAAGGAATTAAATCATTTTAAGATCAATATTGTGAGTCAAATTGTTGATTCCTATTGTAATCCTGCTCATCCTGTCGGGGTATGACAGGATCGGTGCACACATTCCCTTACTCACCGTCTCTCTTAGCAGGTAACTCTCCTTAGCTACTTTAAATGTAAGAAAAGTCACTTCTGAAAGTCATGTCCAATTTATTTCCTGTCAGACAGCACATCCGTTGAGAGAGGCCCAAAAGTAAACGCCATGCATCTGTTTGGATAGAGTCACTTTCAAATTCACAAACACACATGCATGCAAAGTGTCTGCATTTGATCAATTGTCAGCTGTTCACCCTTTCAACTCAAAGTCACATGCACAAAGCTTACCTGTGCACACACACACACACACACACACACACACACACACACACACGCACACACACACACACACACACACACACACACACACACACACACACACACACACACACACACACACACACACACACACACATGCATGTGCATTAGAAGTGTGTTCATACTTTTACTCTGACCACCATACCTGCTTACAGTGGGGTAGCACTATATTACTGTTCTGTTTGGAATTCGTCTGTCAGAATCTGGCATGGGAATACTTAGATGCGTCTTACATGTTCCCCCTGATCCTGTTATTTGTGTGTCCTCCACCTGTTTGCCCCATCCTTATTTGTGTTGGCCTGTATAGCACTGACTGAATGTGACGGGGCAGCTGTAGGATGTTTTACGTTCAACTGTGAACAGTGAAATCATCTATAGCAGCCAACTGTGGAGACAGTGAATCATACTGACACACTGTCAGCTCCTTCAACAACACACAGCCTGCCTGCACCAGGGAATACAGAAGGAAAAAACACTTCAACACTTTAATTCATACACTTTATATGTTCTTTAGCTTATTGTTTCCCTTTGGGCAGAGCTAGAGAGTGGTATTGATTTTTGCTCTTGGACTCTTGTAAGGAAAGCAAACCTATGTTAAACTATCCCTTTAACATAAACACTGGAGGAAGGGGGAAAAGCTCATTTATGTAGTTGTACCTTTTGCCTCTTGGCTTCCTATTCAGTACAACAAAGAAAACTTCAACTTGGCGACTCCTGAATGTCACTGCCACTGATGATCTGTGTGTGAGTGTGCGTGTGTGCGTGCGTGTGTGTGTGTGTGCGTGTGTGTGTGTGTGTGTGTGTGTGTGTGTGTGTGTGTGTGTGTGTGTGTGTGTGTGTGTGTGCGTGCGTGCGTGCGTGCGTGCGTGCGTGCGTGCGTGCGTGTGTGTGTGTGTGTGTGTGTGTGTGTGTGTGTGTGTGTGAGCTTCAGTGTGTTTTCATTCTTCTCCCAAGCAAACCAGCTAGAGGTGCATATGGTCCCAACTGTGGTGGAAGTACTCGGATAGAAATACTACAGTGTAAAAATACTCTGTTACAAGTAAAAGTCCTGCATTCTTAACCTTGCTAAAGTAACAGTACAAACGTATTGGCATCAAAATAAACTTAAAGTAAAAGTACTTATTGTGAGTAATGTCCCATTTCAGAATAACATATATTAAATGACTGGATTATTATTATTATTATTTTAGCCATAATTATGTTCATCCCAGCTGATACATGTGGAACTATTTTAATTACTTTGTATTCTGCTGCTACATACAGTATCTTAACCTATAATTATATTTCAAAGTGTATGTATTAGTTTATTTATATTTTGTATCAGTTTATAATCTCAAGTAAGGTAACTATAACTAATTTGCATAAATGTTGTGGAGTAAAAATTACAATATTGGCTTCCAAAATGTAGTGGAGTAGAAGTATAAAGTAGAATAAAAATCGCATGGAAATCCTCAAGTAAAGTACAAATTCCTCCAAATAGTACTAGAGTAAACGTACTTCAATATATTACACCACTGACTGGAACATATAGAACCAAACTGGAGCATGATCAGCTGTAAACTACTGGACACTGAAGATTACGTCATTTTTGTTTGAAAACCAAACAACCCCATGTCTAAAGTATGAACTTCAGACTGACAGCTGTTTGTGTCAGGAAGCTGCTGCTGAAAGATCACAACTACCCCAAACAATTGTTCTAATTGATCCTGTTATCACAGAAATACAGTGCAACCATCAAACGCTCTGATGTCATGAGTTGGTATTCAGCCAACCAACAGCCAGCAATAAAAGTTAATACACCCTCTAAAAAGCCTCAGGTCAGGTGGCAACACTGATACGTGAACTGTAAACCTCAGATAACAATGGCTTGTTTTCCGGGGTACTGTGACATGAGAGGCAGTATAGCACTTCTTTGAACTGCAACTTCGTATAAGTGCATTTATCTCTACCTTATCCTGAAGTTCCTAGAAGGTTCCATTGTTATTTGCAATTGGAAATGTATTCAAGAAGACGGAAAATTGCTGGATTTTCAGTGCAGGAGGCTTTAGGCAGTGGTAAAATGCACTAGGTATGTATTTAAACAGCAATAGGCCTACTGTACGAATGTGGGACTTTCTGTTGAATTCATGGCTACACACTATTCAAACACACTGTGTGTTTCTTCCAAAGTACAGAACTTTATTCCAGTGGTCGCGTTAACCGAATATTTTCCGTCTATGACGGAATATTTTTAACAATGATGGAAAAATCTGATAGCATTCCGTCATTTTGCCAGATTAGAACAAACTCAGAACAGCGCCAAAGATTCCCCGCAGCGAGGCTCCGGTGTTATGCATGCCTTCCAAAAAGGAAATGATATAGTTTCCAAACCTAACTTTGCCGTACAAATCATTAAAATGTCTGAGTATTTGCTTCACGCTGTGCGCGCTCCCGCGAGGTGCAGTGGGCATGCATAACACGGCCCCCCCCGTTGACAGCTCATGAGCGTGCTCTCTCTCTACCCCCTGTCAGAGTTGTGTAGGCTACACTGTAAAAAATGGCTGTGAAATCCACAGTTATTTACAGTGTTTGTGCACAGTAAATTACTGTATACTATTTTAGAGCAACCGTGTTTCCAACCAAATATTACAGTACCTCTGGAGTTACTTTAAAAATATCAGTAGTAACGTCCCAACTGTATAAAATCACAGTAACCAACAATGTACTGTAGAATATCACAGTAACCTACAATGCACTGTAGATAATCACAGTAACCAATAGCCGCGTTCACACCGGAGTACTTTTCCCCGTACTTTTCCCCTTTAGTTCCCTTAGTACCCCTTATGTTGCGTTCACACCAAAAATAGTACTTAGTGCCGGGAACTTTTACCCCCATTTTAGTGCCTGCTAGAGAGGTGGTACTATCCTGGGGGGAGAAAGTGCCCCAGTTTCTGATTGGCTGGGCGAATTGCAAACCACGGCCCGTAAAACTCTGAAAAGTTTTGTGAAGCCGCCATTGTATTTGTGGCATTAGCATTATTAGCATTAGCATTAGCCCAGCGCACCAACGCATAGAGACTAACTTATGGCAACACAAAAAAAAACATGGGAGCGGTGGAGATGAGGAGGTGTCGGCGTTCTGGCGATTTACTCGGAAGGCTTCAGTAGAAGCTGCTGGGAGTCCCAGCAGCTTCTACTGAAGCCAGTCCCCAACTCCGGGGACTTCCGGCCGGGGACTTTGGGTGGAAGTATACGCTGTGAAGTTGTTTGCGGCCTGCCAGTAAACCCAAAGCAGAAGAAGACGAAATTATGTCAGCGGCTTCATTTGCGTAATCTTCCCTCAGGGAAAAGTACTCCGGTGTGAACGCGATTGGTACTGAGTGTCACGATCTGTCTGTGTTGTGTTTTGTCTTGTCTAGATCTGTCTTTGGTTTTCTGTCTGCATTGTGTCTTGTCTAGATCTGTCTTTGGTTTTCTGTCTGCGTTGTGTCATGTTTAAATCTGTCTGTGGTTCCCTGTCGTTAGTTTCCCTGGTGTGTCTAATTTACCCGATTGTGTTCACCTGGTGTCCCTGTGTTTTCTCCTCCCTCCTCACCTGTGTCTTGTTTGTATGATTAGTCTTGTGTGTATTTAAGTTCTGGTTTTTCTGTCTGTCTTTGTCGGTTCGTCTTGTGATATGGCTTGTTCCTCAGTGAGTGTTCTGTTTAGTCTTTATTTAATAGTATAGCCTTGAAATAAAGGAGGTTTTTGTCACTTTAATCTGCATTTGGGTCCTGCTTCCTACACACAACATAACAGTACGAACCGACCAAGAAATGGACCCAGCAGATGATCCATTTGAGGTGGAACTACAACATTTTCCCTTTTATTTGGCTTGCTGCTATGATTGGTGGAAGGGAGCGTCCAGTGTTCTGCAGAAGGAGGCCGCTCTGGTAGAGGCGCACCGGTTGGCTATGGAGAAACCAGACTTGGTGAAATTCTTACCTGGCTGGATTTTGAACTTCCTCCGGGTGTGTGATTTCCAGCCTGCTGACTACAAACGTCTCGGTGTGTTCCGTCTGGAGTCAACCAGTGCTTCTGCCCCAGTTCCTGCTCCTGTCCAGGAGTCGTTTTCTGGAACTCGTCTGGCTTTTGGAGGTCCACGGAGCCTTCAGGCGGCTTCTAAGAGAAGGAGTCACAAGTCCAGGCTAGCAGCCCGAGCCCCAAGAGCCATGATTCCGGTCCCAGTTTTGGCCCCAGCGGCCATTGTTCCGGCCCCAAGTAACCATGGTTCCGGCCCCAGTACCAGGCCCAGCAACAATGGTTCCGGCTCCAGAACCGGTCCCCACAGCCATGGTTCCGGCTCCAGAACCGGCCCATGCAGCCATGGTCCCTGCTACAGAACCGGCCCATACAGCCATGGTCCCAGCCCCAGCAGCCATGGTTCCGGCTTCAGTACCGGCCCCAGTACCCATGGTCCCAACTCCAATTTCGGCTCCAGGACTAGCTCTCCGGCCGACGCCAGCTCCCCGTGTCCTGTCGGCGTACCGGCCGACTCCAGCTCCTCGTCTCCTGTTGGCTCTCCAGCCGACGCCAGCTCCCCGGTCCTGTCGCGTACCGACCGACACAAGTTCCCTCTCAAGTCCCCTCTCAAGTTCCCTCTCAAGTCCCCTCTCAGGTCCCCTGTCGAGTCTCTTCTCGAGTTCCCTCTCAAGTCTCTTCTCGAGTTCCCTCTCAAGTCTCCTCTCGAGTTCCCTCTCAAGTCTCCTCTCGAGTTCCCTCTCAAGTCTCCTCTCGAGTTCCCTCTCAAGTCTCCTCTCGAGTTCCCTCTCAAGTCTCCTCTCCAGTTCCCTCTCAGTCTCCTCTCCAGTTCCCTTTCAAGACAATTCTCAAGTCACCTCTCAAGTCCCCTCCCGAGTTCCCTCTCGAGTCACCTCCCGAGTTCCCTCTCGAGTCACCTCCCGAGTTCCCTCTCGAGTTCCCTCTCAAGTCTCCTCTCGAGTTCCCTCTCAAGTGTCCTCTCGAGTCATCTCTCAAGTCTCCTCTCGAGTCCTCTTTCAAGACAATTCTCAAGTCACCTCCCGAGTTCCCTCTCGAGTCACCTCCCGAGTTCCCTCTCGAGTCCCATCTCGAGTCTCTTCTCCAGTCCCCTCTCGAGTCTCTTCTCCAGTCCCCTCTCGAGTCACCTCTCGAGTTCCCTCTCGAGTCACCTCTCGAGTCCCCTCTCGAGTTCCCTCTCGAGTCCCTACCCAATGTCCTGGTCCGTTGGAGGTACTGCTGGGGGTCCTGCCAAACCCTGTGTCCTGTGCCGTTGGAGGCCCGCCGTCTACTCTTCTGCCGGGGGTCCTGCCAACCCTATGTCCTGTGCCGTTGGAGGTTCCGCTGGGGGTCCTGCCAACTCTATGTCCTGTCCTGTTGGGGGTCCCGCCGACTACTCTTCTGCCGGGGGTCCTGCCAACCCTATGTCCTGTGCCGTTGGAGGTCCCGCCGACTACTCTCCTGCCGGGGGTCCTGCCAACCCTGTGTCCTGTCCCATTGGGGGTCCCGCCGACTACTCTTCTGCCGGGGGTCCTGTCAACCCTATGTCCTGTGACGTTGGAGGTCCCGCCGACTACTCTCCTGCCAACCCTGTGTTCTGTCCCGTTGGGGGTCCCACCGACGACTTTTCTGCCGGGGGTCCTGCCAACCCTATGTCCTGTTCCGTTGGAGGACCCGCTGAGAGTCCTGCCAATCCCATTTCTCGTTCCGTTGGAGGTCCCGCCGTTACCTGTCTCGCCGGGGGTCCTGCCAACTCCTGGTCCTCTTCCGTGGGGGATCCTGCCGAAGCCTGTCCCACCGGCTCTGGTTCCTGTCCGTCCGACACCGGGTCCTGCCCGGCCTCCGGAGCTGTCCCGTCAGCGCCTTGCTGCCCGGCCTCCGGAGCTGTCTGGTCTTCGCCCTCGAGCCCGGCCCCCTGAGTGCCGCGGGCTTCGTCCTCGAGCCCGGCCCCCTGAGTGCCGCGGTCTTCGCCCTCATGCTCGGTCCCCTGAGTTCGCCTGCTGTGGCCTTCGCCCCTCCATGCACTCATGCTCCCGGGCCGTCCGCCCGAGACCCCTTCCGGGTCCTCCGCTGTGCTCCTGGGTTGTCTGCCCAAACCCGTCCTCCTGACCCCCTCCACCCACCCTGGAGGCCCTAGTTTTGTGTCCCTCCTCCGGTCCCCCTCCACCCACCCTGGAGGCCCTAGTTTTGTGTGCGTCACGCTTACGTCGAGGCGGGGGCAGATCAACTCCTGAACAACAACAACAAGCCCGCGCTTTATCCAGTTTGTACACAACGATGGAGAAACTTAACAAGCAGCAGTGGTCCACTGAAGAGACCAGCTACCTACTGGGAATCTGGTCTTCCGAAGAGGTACAGAGGAAGCTGGAGCACAATCTGCCATTGTTGTTGTCGCTGTGAGGGGTTTCCGCGCGGTTTGGCTTTATGAAGCAGGCACGCAAATGGTTACGTCATGACGCAAACGATGACGCAATGAGGCAGCATCAGTTGGACTCTGGGCGGTCTGAAAAGAGCCGGAGCTAAACCGAAGAACCGGTTCTGAACCTGAAAAGCTCTAGCACAGAGCTTGAACCGGAATTGCGTTGGTGTGAATGAGGTATAAGTGCCGGCACTAAGTACTGCAAAGTACGCGGTGTGAACGCGGCCAATGCACTGTAGAAGATCACAGTAACCAACAATGTACTGTCGAAGATCACAGTAACCAACAATGTACTGTAGAAGATCACAGTAACCAAAAAAGAAAGAACCAACCGAAAAACCCCATTTCTAGAATAGCTAAAATATCAAAAATATCTTAAATAAACCAACATCAAAAAAGTGTTTTATCCTTGTGCTGACTACTTTCAAGCACAGTTCAGACAGATCCACACCAGATTCTCCTTCTCAGGGTGTTTCTGTTTCAGAGGATGAGTCCTGCAGCTGAAGTTACGGGCTGCATGAGACCTCTTGTCCCACAGAGAAGCTCCTCTTCATCTTACTGCTTGTTGCGTATCACAGGAATTAAATGACCAGCCAACCAAACTACACATATTTGAAGCTTTGGCTTTGCAGCCAGGTGTTTTTATTTACTTCAAGGAGTGTATGTATCGCTGTGTATGTCTGTTTGACATTATCAAAGGACTTTGAAGTTCCAAACAATTCAAAACATCGAGGTCAAGCTGGATCAAGATCATACATCTGTTTACCTCAAAGACACATGAAACAGCACAAATGAAAAACAAAATGCCATGAGAACACACTTACTCCTGTCTCATTCTCACCAAGCCCGCCTTAACCTGCCATCAGGCCCTGGGGCTGAACAAATCAAAGTCATTTATAGCCTCGGCAGGCTCTGTGATGGTACTTCTCCACTCTGCTCTACGCGCGCCTGGTCCTCTCCTCCAGATGAGTGACGTATCGGGCCTCCCTCATGTATTTGTCCGGTTGCCGTTGGCTCCCCTCCACGTAGCAAGTCCTCGTCGTCCTCGTCGTTCTCTCCATCTCCTCCAACAGATAATGTCCCTCCTGTCTGTTTTTCCTCTCCCGCTACTCCAGCTACTCCATCGCTATCAGAACCAGACGGCCTACTTGGCTCCGAGGCCCCGCGGCCGGCACCGCTGCCGCTCGGTACAGAACTCAACTGTCCTTCCTCCTCATCCTGGCCTACAGGTTTAAAATAACCTTTAGGCTTCGGCATTTGTTGTAATAGCTGCATGTCGTTTATGCCGTTACAAGCTTCAAAGTTGTATTTATCATCTGAATTTGCCGAAACAAGTTTAATATTCTGAAAGCCAAGACTTTGTTTATTTGAAACCAGATGAAAACAAACTGTAACGGACACTGCCGTGTTATCTATGATTACTATACGCCTTACATTCATAGTTTCAGCGGAGGGAGGGGAACAGCAGAACAGCAGAGTGGCGAGGGAGAGCTGTCTTCTTCCCTTTACAAGCTTCAAAAATGTATTTATCGTATGATTTTGGAAATGAAAGTTTCATATTCTGAAAGCCAAGACTTTGTTTATTTAACATTTTAAAAAAACATCCAAAATAAAAAATGTAATGCACGGGTCAGCCCGTGCATTAAGGCGGCCCTGATTCTCACACACAATCACTCACACACATACAATTACATTACATTATTACATTACATTACATTGCATTTAGCTGACGCTTTTGTCCAAAGCGACTTACAATAAGTACATTCGACCAGGAAGACACAACCTTGAAGAAAACAGAATCATATAAGTACATCAGGTTTCATAGAGCTAAACATTTCAAGTGCTACTCAACTGGCTTTAGGTAATCCAGTCCTTTATTAGTATAAAAGTGCTTCGTTAATCGTTCTAACGCTCGAAGTGGAGTCGAAAGAGATGAGTTTTCAGTTTGCGCCGGAAGATGTGCAAGCTATCTGCCGTCCTGATGTCAATGGGGAGCTCATTCCACCATCTTGGAGCCAGGATAGCAAACCCACGTGTTTTCGCCGATGGGAACTTGGGTCCCCCTCGCAGCGAGGGCGCAACGAGTCGTTTGGCTGATGCAGAGCGTAGTGCACGCGCTGGGGTGTACGGTTTAAACCATGTCCTGGATGTAGGAAGGGCCAGATCCATTCGCAGCACGGTAAGCAAGTACCAGTGTCTTGAAGTGGATTCTAGCAGTTACCGGAAGCCAGTGAAGGGAGCGGAGGAGCGGAGTGGTGTGGGAGAATTTAGGAAGGTTGAAAACCAGACGAGCCGCTGCATTCTGGATGAGGCTGCAGAGGTCGGATGGCACATGCAGGTAGACCAGCCAGGAGGGAGTTGCAGTAGTCTAGGCGTGAGATGACGAGAGCCTGGACCAGAACCTGAGTCGCTTTCTGAGTCAGCTGGGGACGTATCTTCCTGATGTTGTAAAGCGTGTATCTGCAGCAGCGGGTTGTAGCAGCGATGTTTGCAGTGAAGGACAGGTTGTTATCTAGGGTCACACCCAGATTCCTTGCAGTCTGAGTCGGGGAAACAACTGAGGTGCCGATGTTGATTGTCAGGTCAAGAGTTGGACAATCTTTTCCCGGGAGGAAGAGCAGCTCAGTCTTGTCAAGGTTGAGCTTGAGGTGGTGAGCAGACATCCACTGAGAGATGTCAGCTAGACAAGCAGAGATGCGTGCGACGACCTGGGTCTCTGAGCGGGGAAAGGACAGAATTAATTGGGTGTCGTCAGCGTAGCAGTGGTAAGAAAAACCATGCGGGCTAATGACTGATCCGAGCGAGTTTGTGTACAAGGAGAAGAGGAGGGGGACCAAGAACAGAGCCCTGAGGGACCCCCGTAGTTAATTGACAAGGGTCGGACTCAGACCCTCTCCAAGTCACCCTGTAGGTACGGTCTTTCAGGTATGAGGTGAGGAGGGAAAGTGCAGAGCCTGAAACTCCAAGTTTTTGGAGAGTGCGAAGGAGGATCTGATGATTCACCGTGTCGAATGCAGCAGACAGGTCCAACAGGATGATGACAGAGGAGAGGGATGCAGTTTTGGCAGTGTGCAGTTCCTCCGTGACAGCAATGAGAGCAGTTTCTGTGGAGTGACCTGCCTTGAAACCAGACTGGTGCGGATCCAGAAGGTTGTTCTGATTGAGATAACAGGAGAGTTGTTTAAAGACAGCGCGTTCAAGTGATTTAGACAGGAACGGGAGGAGAGAGACAGGCCTGTAGTTTATAACATCAGACGGGTTGAGAGTGGGTTTCTTTAGGAGAGGGTTTACTCTTGCCTCCTTGAGACTGTTTGGAAAGTGACCAGAAGTTAGAGAAGTGTTGATGAAATGGGTGAGAAACGGTAGAATATCAGGAGCGATAGTCTGAAGGAGGTTTGAAGGGATAGGGTCCAGAGGACAGGTGGTAGGGCGGGCAGAGGTAATGAGGGTAAGAACCTCACTTGGAGAGAGAGGGGGAAAAGGAGGTTAGTGTGTTGGTGGAAGGAAGGTCTGGTGACCCAGCGGTGAGTAAAGGTGAGTCAGAAAAAGAAGAGCGAATATCATTAACCTTTTTTTCAAAGTGGGTAACAAAGTCGCTTGACAGAAGTGAGGAGGGGGGAGGAGCTTTTGGAGGGTCCAAGAGGGTGGAGAAGATGGAAAATAGTTTTTTAGGATTGGAATAGGAAGATTGGATCTTATCTTGAAAGAAAGTGCTTTTTGCCTGAGAGATCGAAGCAGAGAAAGAGGAGAGGAGAGCTTGATAGGTTAGGAGGTCGTCACGGTGTTTGGATTTCCACCATTTCCGCTCTGCTGCCCTAAGGACGGTTCTATTAGCACGCAGTGCATCATTTAGCCAGGGAGCCGGAGGGGACTGACGAGCCTGCCGAGATGTCAGAGGACAGAGCGAGTCCAGAGTGGATGAGAGAGTAGAGAGGAGAGTTTCTGCAGCAGAGTTTGGAGGCAGTAGTTGGAACGAATCAGAGGAAGGGAGGGCTGAGAGCACCGACGAGGCAAAGGTAGAGGGAGAGAGGGAGCGAAGGTTACGGCTGACAAGTGTAGGATGGGAAGAGATTAGTTTGTTATGTTTGGAAAGGGATAGAGAGAATGAAATGAAGAAGTGATCGGATGTGTGGAGCGGGTTTACAGAGAGGTTAGAAGTAGCGCAGTTCCTTGAGAATATGAGATCAAGGACATTGCCAGCTTTATGAGTCGGTGGGGACGGAGAGAGTGAGAAAGCAAAGGCGGTTAACAGAGATGTTAGTTCGGTCTATCTTCCCCATCTGGAGGTTGAAGTCTCCGAGAAGTACAGCGGGAGGGCCAGTTTCAGGGATGTGTGAGAGGAGATGATCTAATTCCTCCAAGAAGTCCCCAAGGCGCCTGGTGGACGGTAGAGAGAACAACAATGGTTAACTGTATAGGATGGGTTACTGTGACGGCATGGAACTCAAAGGTGGAAGGAGTGAAGTTAGGTAGCTTGAAGAGGGAAAAGCTCCATTTGGGAGAGAGCAGGAGACCAGTGCCACCTCCTCTGCCAGTGGGTCTGGGTGTATGGGAGAAGGAATATGCAGTGGAGAGAGCTGCTGGGGTGGATGTGTTGGATGGAGTAATCCAGGTCTCAGTGAGAGCAAGGAAATCCAGAGACTGCAGGGAGGTGTAGCCAGAGATGAAGTCAGCCTTAGGAACAGCTGACTGGCAGTTCCACAGGCCACCTGAAACTAGATGTTGGATCTCAGTGGAGCACGTGGGATAGACGAGAGCAGGCCGGTTATATCGATTACGAGATACACGGGGCCAGTGATAATTGCGAGAAGACACATGAACAGGAATGGAGAAAATACACATGATTATAGCATGAGGGGCTAAACAACAAAATTAAAAATTAAAAACACCAACGATACTTAGCTCAATCAAAGTAGGATTTGCCTCCTCTTTGCCTCCCTCGTGATTCCTGTAGGACTCTAATGTCTTTGTCAGTCTTACTCCTGTAGGACTCTAATGTCTTTGTCAGTCTTAGCCTGTCTGCCGCTGAAGCTGACGCTCCAGGAAGGAGCTACCCGAAATGGACGCCTGATTGCTCAGTTCTCACAGCTGAAGTTAATTAGTTAACTATCTACAGCTGATGGGCGACAATAGACTGTCCCTGCCTATGTTAATAATGCAGGCTTGAGTGCTGAGAGCTGTAAAGCAGGTTTCGCCTGAGCAGATCTGAGATTTAAAATCTCTCAAAAGCGATTTAGCCGTTTAAGCTACAGTAACAATTATACAGAGTCGAATAAATGAAACCGAGAAGTCTAATTAAACAAGAATATAACTTACAGTGGTTGCTGCGTCAATAGGTAATGTTGTCACCGGGTCCAGATGCACACTGAGTTCATCAGTTTCTAAATGCGGTATTTAAATGCTTTTTGAGCTAAAGGATGACTGAGTCACGCGGTTCTACTTCACGCAATCAATAGACTGGCCCTGCCTATGTTAATAATGCAGGCTTGAGTGCTGAGAGCTGTAAAGCAGGTTTCGCCTGAGCAGATCTGAGATTTAAAATCTCTCAAAAGCGATTTAGCCGTTTAAGCTACAGTAACAATTATACAGAGTCGAATAAATGAAACCGAGAAGTCTAATTAAACAAGAATATAACTTACAGTGGTTGCTGCGTCAATAGATAATGTTGTCACCGGGTCCAGATGCACACTGAGTTCATCAGTTTCTAAATGCGGTATTTAAATGCTTTTTGAGCTAAAGGATGACTGAGTCACGCGGTTTCTACTTCACGCAATCAATAGACTGGCCCTGCCTATGTTAATAATGCAGGCTTGAGTGCTGAGAGCTGTAAAGCAGGTTTCGCCTGAGCAGATCTGAGATTTAAAATCTCTCAAAAGCGATTTAGCCGTTTAAGCTACAGTAACAATTATACAGAGTCGAATAAATGAAACCGAGAAGTCCAATTAAACAAGAATATAACTTACAGTGGTTGCTGCGTCAATAGGTAATGTTGTCACCGGGTCCAGATGCACACAAGATATAAAGAGGTTTAATATGTAAGAGTGTGTATGAGTTTGGGAATGAGGGAGTGAGAGAAAAAGAGAGAGAGAGAAGAAAGAGATATGAGGCGAAAACTGCGACTTGCTGTAAACCAAATCTACTGTATATTGTTGTCTCTGTACACCCACACTGTACATCCAGACACACACACACACACACACACACACCACACACACACACACACACACACACACACACACACACACACACACACACACACACCACACACACACACACACACACACACACACACACACACACACACACACACACATATTTCTCAGCTGATACCACTCTTCCACATCCATACCAACACACCTACATCATATTAGTTGCATACATGTATTCCAGGGCCCCTTTATACAACAGGCAAAGAAACCAATAAATGACAAGCATGTAATTCAATGGTAAAATGTCACATCTGGTGATATACAGTCAAAAGGACACATTTAACTATTTTCTTCCAATATAAAACCCTGACATTACAAAATGCATGATTTTATACCGGTATGGCGGAGAGATCAAAATATGTGGTTATAATGGGAGTGGATGGGACATTTTTGCCAGCGAGTGGCTAATGTGTGAGTTTTTTGTTTAATCTGATTCTGTGCAAAAACTAATAATCCACCAAAATAAATGTTGTTGCTAATCTTTGACATATCCAAGACTGTGATAAAAAAAAAGCCGCCCCCCCCCAACATTCATTATATGGAAAATAACTGCCTTTTTGTGCATGTTTTTCATAGAAAACGCAAATTCATCTTTTCAAACTGGCCGTTAAAGGGTTAAAATCCTGAACATAATTTAACATTTGGTATTTTTGATCAGGACTGAAGTTGATTGAAAGATTAAACCCCAAAAAATGTTTTAAAATATTAATCTGTTGTCATTTTAGAGCAGTTTTTGGAAGTGGACATTTTTGTCCCAAATGACTAATGTGTGACTTTTTTGTTCAATCTGATTTTGTGCAAAAATTAATAATGCAAAAAAATCCATTTTGTTGCTAATCTTTGACATATCCAAGACTGTCCCCAGATATGTATTTTTTGGAAAATAATTAATTTTCTCTGTTTTCATCATGAAAAATGACATTTAAAGGGTTAAAATCCTGAAAACGATTACATTTTTGGTATTTTCTATTAGGGCGGAATTTGCTTTAAAGATTGAACCCAAAAAAGTTGTGAAAAAAACCTTTTAATATAATGTTTTATCAAAGTCTTTTGTAGTGGACATTTTTGTCTCGAATGACTAATTTGCGTAGTCCAATCGAATGATACCGGAGGGTTAATATACATAATGTTGATGCAGTGTAATTACTAGTTTGGTTATACTAGATATTTTATATACTTAGTAGATATATATTTTTAAGACCCTATGTCTTTGCAAACCGGAAGAACTACAAATGTGATGCTGATTCATACAAAGAATGTGTCTTGGCATTGCAGCTTAAAAACACAACAATGAGGAATAAAAATAGACAAAAGTAAGGTAATAATCATCATTTTTATTATTATTGTGGCGGCTCAATTCCCAGTCCAGATTTAGTCGCAGAGAGGCTAAGCTTGGCTATAGGCTGTGATGCGTTTTCAAAGAGAAAGTCCACACCGAAGTAATATAGTCTGACAATATTTAATAAACAAAAACAAACAACAAACTATAGGGACAAAAACGGTCAACAGAAAAAATAGGCTTGTTTGAGACGAGCTGCGGCTCGCCTCGAAAGTAGACGAGAATAGCTGATAGCAGCTGGGGGAGGTCTCAAAAAGCTCGCCTGAAGTCGGACAGCTTGGAGTCGGCTTGACTCTGTTTGCAAATCCCACAATTATATCACTACAAATGAATGACTCAAGTGTTTGTTCATTTTAAAACAAATCAATACAAGGGGGGTTGAATCCTACATGAAAAAGACAGAACCACTTATTACTTTTCAAAACTACTTCTGTCAGTGGTCTTGACCAGTTTGCATTTATAAAGAATGCACAAATGTGTTTAATCGTTAATGTCAGATATGTACTAAGTAACATTTGTTCCTGCTCAAGATTAGATTCAACGGTATTGTTATTGCACAGATTACATGTACTGAGACAACAAAATGCAGTTTAGCTTCTAACCAGGTGCAACAAGCAGTAAAGTGAAAAGTAACGTACACAATCTACAGAATAAAATATAGAATGAATTGAATGATGAATAAACAGTGAGGGTTTTTTATTTACCCAAAAGTCCACAGAAAAAATCATAAATCAATCATTTCTAATAACTAGGCCTATAAAAGAGGTCAACAGAAAAGACCTCAAAGAAACATGGCATCAACTTAACAGAGGCCTGTGCTACGAAGTCGGATTTTCGCTTAGCGGCTAACTTCAGGGAAAACTCGGGGTTTCCAGTCCTACGACTCTGGTTCTCTTTTTAGCGGGCTAGATCTCCATGGTAACTTATGCTGAGCGGCTAACCTGCTCCGGAGCAGGTTAGGTTGCAGGCTAAGAGATCAACTCAGTGAAAGCACTGCCTGCTGACCAATCAGAGCTCAGTGTGCTGAGTTTAAAGCGATCAAGTCATATTACAGGATAGAGGAAATACAGTTTAAACTGCCGTTGCAGGAAAGATGGCCGGCAAAAATCACCGACTGTGTTCCATCTTCAGAGCAATCTGACTATTATCTGCCACAACACAAGTAACCGGATCATAGTAACATTACGTACAGTCCGCGGCACTGTGAGTGCAGACGTCGATGTGTCCCATTATCATTCATATCACATCATATCACATCATAATATATCATATATTTCCTTATCTGAGTCAGCTTCTTGAGCCGTATCTGGCCGTGCAACACTCACAGTGTCACATACTGTATGCAGAAGTATTATTTTAAGCAACACATTAAGTTGACGAAACACTCGAGTCAAATGTAGTTAAAGTCAGATCGCGTCTTAGACGGGGCAGTGATATCATAAACCTTTTAATGTACGCATTCAAACACTTTTTCTTTTACCCAATCTGTCCCAATTGGCTCCTTGGCGTATTTCTGAGTCCTCAGCGCTCGGCCACGCCCTTTGCTCCCCCAATGGACATGGTAACTCAAGAGACAAAGAAAGTAATTAATACAAACAATTTTGTCAGTTAATTTATGTAACCGTAGCCAAAGTTTGACAGTCCGACGTCAGGCCGCTTAGTGAAAAAGCTTATCAAAATATCTTACACGTGTAAGGTTTGTAAGTTCAGTACAGGATCCATTCCTGCATACATTTGGTTGTTTGTATTAAAAGTGTTTTCAAATATTGTGTATTATCTGTGATAGTGATCATGTATTTGCCAAACAGTGCCTTTTATTGGGTCTCATCAAATGTGTTAGTTATGTTTATGTATTATGTCTGTCATTTCATGTTTAGTCAGGTTTTCATGTTTATTCATGTCATGTCAGGTCTGTCTATTTATGCCATTCATCTCTAGTTAAGTCCCTGTGTCTCGTTTTCCATTTCCTGTTTCATTTTCTACTTACCTCTTGTCTCTAATTTCAAGCCCTGTTACTTCCTCCCTTTTTGTGTTTTCCCGCCATCGTCAGCATCTGCCCCGCCCCTGATTGTTTCCACCTGTTCCCACTCACCTCATGTTTAAATAGTCCTGTCTCCCCCTGTCCTGTGTCAGTTCGTCTTGTTTGTTTCCACGTATGGTCATGCCAGGCCTCAGCAAAGAGAGGATCGTTTACAGTCTTGTCAGGTTTTGTTATTTTTGTAGACTTAAAGGTGGGGTAGGTAAGTTTGAGAAACCGGCTCGAGATACACTTTTTGTTATATTCCATGGAATGCTCTTAACATCCCGATAGCAATGAATATCTGAAGTGCTTTGACAATAAATACATAAAAAAAATATCAATAGTGGAAGCCGTAGTACTGTAAAAAGTACGACCAATCATTTTAGCCGGCCCGGCTAAAATAACTGGATGGCCTGCCTGCCTGTCAGCCTTCCATCTGTGGACAAACTTATCTTGTGCCCTCATTGGTCATGTGCGCGTTCGTGTGTGTTGGAGGAGGGGCTCTGTGAGGAAGTGGCAGATTTTTTCCAGCTGTGTATTTTCAAATTCTAACGAGCTGGTTTTTTCCAAAATTACCTACCCCACCTTTAAGTTTATCTTAAGTTCTCTTTTTGCTTAGTTTTTTCGTCCGTGTTTTTTTTGTTATTCCAGTACTTACTCTGTTAAGAGTGATTTTCTGTTCATTGACATTAAAAAGACAATTTTTGTTACATTCAAGACTGTGTCTCTGGGTCGTGCATTTGGGTTCTCCAGTTTGTGTCGAGGTCGTGACACCTTTTCAACTACAGCACTTCTCTAAAATGGCTTGGCAGAAGAAATGGATTCATAATTTTTGGGTTGATTTGTTATCGCCACTGTTTTTAAAAATGCAATCTCCATGTATTTGGATATTAATATCCATTGTTTTATGGATGAAAATATTTAATAAGTGTAGGAATTGCAGCTGTTGGTCAGTTAAGCACAGTTTATAAGACATGGAAGATAATTGTACATGGGATATGCAATGGAAGACTACATTTGTGGTAGCCATGGTATGTGCTCACCCATTTAGCACAAGAAAATAGATGTTCTTGATACCGTTCAACAATTAAGAATACATTATTAAAATGTATTGTTTGCTGTCTCCCTGCAGTTATTGGTGAGCTTTAAAATGGTGTCAAGATGTTCTGGTAATCTGTAAATTACCATCATGACATGAAGAATACTATAATAAAGAAATGGTTTCACAGTTACAATACTGATGCTGTAACTTAAAATTATAGCATTAAAGTTTCTATTTTACAGTTGAAACACTATTACCGTAAACACAAATACAGTACTTGGAAGCTACTGTGTTTCATTTTACACTGTTACTATAAATAAAAACTTGTAAATACTGTGATTACCTTTACAGTATTTAACTGGCAGCAATTGACAAGTTACTTACTGTAATTCATTTTACAGTAAGTAACTTGTCAATTGTTGCCAGTTACATACTGTGAATTTCACGGTACATTTCTTACAGTGTACAGGTGATAGTGGATTTTGACGGACATTTTACGATCCTGTCCGTCAAGCCACCACTGCTTTATTCAGTACTGAGAAGCAGCTACAGTGTGTCTAGAAGCCAGAGGAAGTGCTTATACAAAATCTTAACACTAAATTAAATACAATTTGTGCAATAAAGTTTATATAAAAGTTTTACAGTGTTATACTATTGATATGTGTCAATATTTTAGCAAATGGATAACATGGATATTTTTTTATTTGTATACAAAAGTTGTTATTGGTGTATTATCTTATTCTTTCTACTAAGTATCTGAATAATTTGACTTATTCAAAAAACAATGACTCAGATGTATTTTTAGCAGGGGGCTCTGCCCTGGATGAGGCGAATGATGTTAGGTTTCCCGAGAAGTGACTGGAGATGAGAACCCACTATGCAAGCACTACAACGGAGACTGTGGTGAAGTGTCAAAAAGGCTTTATTTTGTCCACGACACTGACCAGGAGTTGACGAAGCACACGTAGAGGGAAGACGTAGAGCTGGGCTGCTCTGGAGGGGAGGCTGGACGTGGCAGGCAGAGCGGCTGGAGTATGTGGATCTGGAACAGGAAAAACAAGCAGGATTAGGAAATGATCTCCCTTCACTAGGAGCATCAAAAAAGTCACTAGGAAAAAACACTAGTAGGCCTGGACGATAGTTTACCACTGAAGAATAAACGAAGAACTGGCGAAGTCTGAAGATGGGAACCAGGGTTTTAAGCAGGTGTAGGTGAGTAGTGGCAATCAGTGAGATGAGCAGCAGCTGAGGCGGTGAGTTGGCGGGAATCGGAATGTAGGTAACCACGCCCAGCCAGGGAGACAGACACATAGACAAACAGACAAAACAAACACAGACAGGGGAAAAGAAGGAGGAAGTACTGCAGATCCTCACAAATGACAGCTGAGTGTAGAACTTTTTCAGCATGTCCATCCATCTTCTTCCGCTTATCCGTGGTCGGGTCGCGGGGGTAGCAGTTCCAGCAGAGAGCCCCAAACTTTCTTTTCCCTGGCGACATCAACCAGCTCTGACTGGGGGATCCCAAGGCGCTCCCAGGCCAGCGAAGAGATATAATCCCTCCACCTGGTCCTAGGTCTACCCCTTGGTCTCTTCCCAGCTGGACGTGCCTGGAACACCTCCCTAGGGAGGCGCCCAGGTGGCATCCTAACTAGGTGCCCGAACCACCTCAACTGGCTCCTTTCGACGCGAAGGAGGAGCGGCTCAACTCCGAGTCCCTCCCTGATGACCGAACTTCTCACCTTATCCCTAAGGGAGACACCAGCCACCCTGCGGAGAAAACCCATCTCGGCCGCTTGTATCCGCGATCTCGTTCTTTCGGTCATGACCCATCCTTCATGACCATAGGTGAGGGTAGGAACGAAAATGGCCCGGTAGACAGAGAGCTTTGCCTTCTGGCTCAGCTCCCTTTTCGTCACAACGGTGCGGTAAAGCGACTGCAGTACCGCTCCCGCTGCTCCGATTCTCCGGCCCATCTCACGCTCCATTGTTCCCTCACTCGAGAACAAGACCCCGAGATACTTGAACTCCTTCACTTGGGGTAAGGACTCATTCCCTACTTGAAGTGGACAGTCCATCGGTTTCCTGCTGAGAACCATGGCCTCAGATTTGGAGGTGCTGATCCTCATCCCAGCCGCTTCACACTCGGTTGCGAACCGATCCAGTGAGTGCTGAAGGTCGCAGACCGATGAAGCCATTAGAACCACATCATCTGCAAAAAGCAGTGGTGCAATCCTTAGTCCACCGAACTGCAGACCCCCTCCCCCCATGACTACGCCTCGAAATCCGATCCATGTATATTACAAACAGGATTGGTGTCCATCGATCATGGACCTTCTGCCTAGGGTGCTCTGGTACCACGTACACTTATGAGCATCCTTATGTTCGAACATGGTGTTTGTTATGGCCAATCCATGACTAGCACAGAAGTCCAGTAACAAACCACCACTCCGGTTCAGATCAGGGGGGCCGTTCCTCCCAATCACGCCCCTCCAAGTGTCTCCATCATTGCCCACATGTGCGTTGAAGTCTCCCAGCAAGATTAAAGAGTCCCCTTCAGGAGCCCCATACAGGACTCTTTCCAGGGTCTCCAAGAAGGCCGTATACTCTGAACTGCTGTTGGGTGCATAAGCACACACAACAGTCAGAGTTTTCCCCCCCATAACCCGCAGGCGTAGGGAGGCGACCCTCTCGTCCACTGGGGTAAACTCCAACAACGAAGCACCTAACCGGGGACTTGTGAGTATCCCCACACCCGCCCGGCGCCTCACACCTTGAGCAACTCCGGAGAAGAATAGAGTCCAACCCCTATCCAGAAGTAAGGTTCCAGAGCCGACGCTGTGCGTAGAGGTGAGCCCAACCAGATCCAACTGGTAACGCTCCACCTCCCGCACAAGCTCCGGCTCCTTCCCCCCCAGAGAGGTGACGTTCTACGTCCCCAAAGCCAGCTTCTGTCGCCCGGGTCTGGTCCGTCGAGACCCTCCGCTTGTCACTGCCACCCTTTTTCAGCATGTCCTCCTACAAAAAACGACCATATAGGCCGATTGTTCATGTTCTTATTACGACCCAGAGACACGTTTTAAAGTGTATGTTGTTTCTTACACGACCACTAGAGGTGCTCTAGTGGTCGTGTAAGAAACAACATGCTCCCGGCCCGTTCATTGCAAACGCTTCACAAATAACCCTCTCTGGAAAATCCTAAATTGTGGAATAGTTTGGCCATTAAAATGCTTTTTGATTCGATTTCTGGCGAGAAGTGTATATTGTACTCTTAGAATCCACGTCCAGTCGATGTGTAGGATCTATAGTTTGATAGATATTATGAAGATGATTTGAGGTCTCGCCAGGATAACGTGTATGCAGCTTCCATGTTAGCGTGGGTGAAAACAGTTTTTTCGGTCTCGAAGTTTTCATAATAAAAACCGGATAGCAGTTCCAGCAGAGAGCCCCAAACTTTCTTTTCCCTGGCCACATCAACCAGCTCTGACTGGGGGATCCCAAGGAGCTCCCAGGCCAGCGAAGATATATAATCCCTCCACCTGGTCCTATGTCTACCCCTTGGTCTCTTCCCAGCTGGACGTGCCTGGAACACCTCCCTAGGGAGGCGCCCAGGTGGCATCCTAACTAGGTGCCCGAACCACCTCAACTGGCTCCTTTCGACGCGAAGGAGGAGCGGTTCAACTCCGAGTCCCTCCCGGATGACCGAACTTCTCACCTTATCCCTAAAGGAGACACCAGCCACCCTGCGGAGAAAACCCATCTCGGCCGCTTGTATCCGCAATCTCGTTCTTTCGGTCATGACCCATCCTTCATGACCATAGGTGAGGGTAGGAACGAAAATGGCCCGGTAGACAGAGAGCTTTGCCTTCTGGCTCAGCTCCCTTTTCGTCACAACAGTGCGGTAAAGCGACTGCAGTACCGCTCCCGCCGCTCCGATTCTCCGGCCCATCTCACGCTCCATTGTTCCCTCACTCAAGAACCAGGCCCCCGAGATACTTGAACTCCTTCACTTGGGGTAAGGACTCATTCCCTACTTGGAGTGGACAGTCCATCGGTTTCCTGCTGAGAACCATGGCCTCAGATTTGGAGGTGCTGATCCTCATCCCAGCCATTTCACACTCGGTTGTGAACCGATCCAGTGAGCCATTAGAACCACATCATCTGCAAAAAGCAGTGGTGCAATCCTTAGTCCACCGAACTGCAGACCCCCTCCCCCACGACTACGCCTCGAAATCCGACCCATGTATATTACAAACAGGATTGGTGACAAAGCGCAGCCCTGGCGGAGGCCAACCCTCACCGGAAATGGGTCCGACTTACTGCCGAGGACCCGGACACAGCTCTCGCTTTGGGAGTACAGAGATTGGATGGCCCTGAGTAGAGACCCCCTCACCCCATACTCCTGCAGCACCTCCCACAGCAACTCCCTGGGAACTCGGTCATACGCCTTCTCCAAGTCTACGAAACACATGTAGACCGGATAAGCGTATTCTCCCAGGCCCCCTCCAGGATCCTTGCGAGAGTAAAAAGCTGATCCGTCGTTCCACGACCAGGACGGAATCCACATTGTTCCTCCTCAATCAGAGGTTCGACAATCGGCCTGACCCTCCTTCCGAGTTCCTTAGAGTAAACTTTCCCGGGGAGGCTGAGTAGTGTGATGCCTCTGTAATTGGCACACACCCTCTGATCCCCCGCCACTCCTTCGGTACTGTTTCCGACTTCCACGCAACGTTGATGAGACGAGTCAACCATGACAGTCCCTCAACACCCAGAGCCTTCAGCATTTCTGGGCAGATCTCATCCACCCCCAGGGCTTTGCCAGTTGTTTAACGACCTCAGTGACCTCCCCCCGGGAGATTGGTGTTGATTCCCCGTCATACTCCAGCTTTGCCTCTAACATAGAGGGCGGAGTTGTCGGGTTCAGGAGTTCCTCAAAGTGTTCCTTCCAACGCCCTAACACTCCATCAGTTGAGGTCAACAACGTCCCATCCTTACTGTACACAGCTTGGATGGTTCCCTGCTTCCCCCTCCTGAGGTGTCGGACAGTCTTCCAGAACAACTTTGGTGCCCGCCCGAAAGTCCTTTTCCATGTCTTCTCCGAACTTCTCCCACACCCGCTGCTTTGCCTCGGCCACGGATGAGGCTGCTGCCCTTCGGGCCTGTCGGTACCTTGCAACTGCCTCGGGAGTCCCCCGGGATAACAAATCCCTGAAGGCCTCCTTCTTCAGTCGGACGGCTTCCCTGAGCACCGGTGTCCACCAGGAGGTTTGAGGGTTACCGCCCCTTGAGGCACCTAGGACCTTGAGACCACAGCTCCCCGCCGCGGCTTCGGCAATAGAGGCTTTGAACACCGACCACTCTGGTTCAATGTCCCCAACCTCCACAGGAATGCCCGAAAAGCTCCGCCGGAGGTGTGAGTTGAAGGCCTCCTGAACTTGGGCCTCCTCCAGACATTCCCAGTTCACTCGAACTACACGTTTGGGCTTACCAGGTCTATCCAGAGGCTTCCCCCGCCACTCGACCCAACTCACCACCAGATGGTGATCAGTTGACAACTCAGCCCCTCTCTTTACTCGAGTGTCCAAAACATACGGCCTCAGGTCCAATGATACGATAACGAAATCGATCATGGACCTTCTGCCTAGGGTGCTCTGGTACCACGTACACTTATGAGCATCCTTATGTTCGAACATGGTGTTTGTTATGGCCAATCCATGACTAGCACAGAAGTCCAGTAACAAACCACCACTCCGGTTCAGATCAGGGGGGCCGTTCCTCCCAATCACGCCCCTCCAAGTGTCTCCATCATTGCCCACATGTGCGTTGAAGTCTCCCAGCAAGATTAAAGAGTCCCCTTCAGAAGCCCCTCACTGTCAAATGATTACACAGTGATATCTGCATTACTCATCCACTGAAAAACATAAGTTTATCCTTGTTAATTACACAATATTGATTGGTTTAAATTGTGTACAATGCTTTTGTGTTTGTAACCTTCGATTCAGAGAAACAAATAGTTTTTTCGGAGTTTAGACACTACAGTTTCCGAAGACACTACACTACCCAGAATCCCCAGCTATCGTTTGGGACCACAACATCTGCCTTGCTTTACAAACCCCGTGATTAGTCATCAAGCCCTGTGATTGGATGTTGGAGTGGCAGTGCGACAAGGTTACGCTGAGCGTCACAGCTCTTTGAAATGGAATGGAACCTCTGCAGACTTTCCAAAACTGGAATTGGACGGGTCCAGCCCCCGGCTACAGCGCCAGAACTACCCAGAAGCTCCAGCCCCAGAACTACACATGCTGGCTATTGTGTGTTTCGCAATGTGTTCTATGGCATGTCTCTTTATAACACGTTTTCGTATTTCCCACAATTAGAAGTTGCCCGTATTAAAATGTGTACACCCTGGAGGTTTAGGCGATACGAAACACAGTGGTGTTATCAAATTTAAAACATATAATTAATAAATGGGTGAAATAATATACCCACATGACATGCACCTAAGGTCAGAAGAGCTTTGTTTAACAGCTGGTCTTATGTCTGTGACCCCTCCTGTTGTTCATTGATAAGCCTGAAACATGCACTTGTCAAGGTTCAGATGCACATTTAGCAAATATGGCAGTAGCCATCGATCATCTTAAGATAAGATAAGATATACTTTATTGATCCCAAGTTGGGAAATGGTTTTGTTACAGCAGCATACTACTTTGTTCTACTCCACTACAATTCAGAGGTTAACCTGGTATTTTTACTCCACTACATTTATTTGAGTTACTTTGCAGATTCTGATTAATGATGTGAAATATAAACAACCCTTAAATCAGACTTTAGTTACACCTGAGTACAATTCAGGGAAGGTGATTGTCAAGTGCCAAAATAAACTATGCAATATATTGGACCTTAAGTACTTTGTCAGACTTCATATTTATCTGTCGATAACCCCAACGTTTTTTTCTTATTCAAAAGAAGACCTTAACTTAAAGTATTCTTTAATGTTTAAATAAAGCCTTATTAGTTTGTCTGTTTTGCACATCCTCCTGTTAATATCTTTGGACGTCCTGCACTAAACTGTTTTATTGTAGAGATCACTACATCGTATCTTCTTGATATTTTCTATTCTATATCTCTATCATGCCTTATACTTTCCCCCTATTTTGTATGTAGGCTACTCTTAATATTTAAATGTTTTCATCAAATAAAATGTATTCAACAACAAAATTCAATAACGTACTTTAACCACTAGGCGGCGCGGGTTTTAAAAAACAGTGGTGTTGTTAATAAAACATAATAATATCAAACATAATATGACTATTAACTTTATTGTGAAATTAAGGATAAACTGATGTTTTTTAGTTGATGAGTACTGCAGATATCAATGTTAAATCATTTGATCATTGGTTTTATTATGAAAACGTAGAGACCGGAAATACTGTTTTCAACCCGTAACTTTACATGGAGGCTGCTGCATACCTCAAATCATCTTCGTAATATCTATCAAACTATAGATCCTACATATTGACTGGACGTGGATTCTAAAAGTACAATCTACATTTCTCGCTAGAAATCTAATCAAAAAGCGTTTTAATGGCCAAACTATCCTACGATTTAGGATTTTACAGGGAGGGTTATTTGTGAATAAACGACCATCTGTAACGTTAGCATTCAACGGGAGCACTAGAGGGCGAACACTTTAAAACGTAATTATATGACGTATTAAGCGCTTGAACAATCGACCCATTTGGTCGTATGAGTTGGAGGACTTGTTGAACTTTTTATAATAAACCACTGAGCATTATGTAATACATGAACTATAGATGAATCTGAAACTTGGGTGGATATAATACACATCACTGCAGCATAATGGGGATAACTTTAAGTAGCTAGCCAGTAGCTATTTGGTCAAGCATCGACCAATACTGTCCACTTTAAGTCACACATGATACACAAGCTTAACTAACAAAAAAAAACTTTAATTCAAGTTTACACAAACTACGAACATCTGTGGTGTAGGGCTTCCTATTGATGTTCCCACAGTCATTCAAATAAAAGTTCAAACTAAGTGTATGTTTCAGAGCTCTGACGTTGACATGTTTACATGCAGGAATCAGTTGGCCCACTAACAAGTGCAAACTGTAAGTTAAACTGTGATTTAAAAAACATTTATGGTGATAACGTCTCTGCTGTTACAAAATAAACTGATTATAATAAGCTCTTTTTTTGCCGTGGTGAGTGACTTTGGTACAGGCCAACTTATCTCATGAATAATACATTGGACAGCTAATTTAAGGGATTGCTATTGCTGTTTGTGCTAGGTGCAAGCAAGGGGGGGAGATACTAGGTCTGAATATTGACAACGCTTTTCACTATTTGAAGATGCTATGTCATTCTTTTTTAATCGTTAATCATAATAATGTAAAATACAGGATTATTTTTCTATTCATCACAGTTGCAGATATGGCCATCCATAGATTTCTTGAAGCATGGTTAGTAAATTACAGTTGAGTTATTCTCAGAAAATGAATATGTATATTTAGTGATACAAATCATTATGTTTTATTATAGGATTTGTACAATCTGGACGTAATGGATTTAATTATATTGAATCAGTGGCGAGCCGTCAGGGCCCTCTAGGCCCTCTGTGAGGGCCTAAGATATTCTACAAAATAATATTTAAAAACATTAAAAAAAAATAATATTTTTTTTTTTAAATATTTTTTTTAGTTATATTTTTCATTAGTTTTACCAAAATAACTTGATTTAATTGTATTTAAATTACGAAATAATCCTTCGAATCTGCCAGGCGGTCCAGCTATGAATTCACAGAGGGCCCAGCTATAGTAACTGAACGAGAGAGTAATGTCAAATGACAGTACAATTGACCAATCATATCTTCCCTCTAAATGGGTGGGTGTTATTATCGCGGACTTTATGACAAGTTCCGCCCGCTGTGAAACTTTTCTTGTTTCCATAGCAACAACAACTTCCTGTCAACAGCGTTAACTCGCCTTCAAAATAAAAGCATGCCAAATTACACTTAAGACATACAACTGCAACGAAAGTAACAAACACAATGCAATATCCTTTTCAATTTCAAAGAACACAAATAATAGGGTTATCTACAGGTGTTGTTTTGTGTGGTAGAGGGTCGCTTTCATTGTTGCGTTTTGCACCCCGGGCCGTTGTTTTGATATTCCGCTGAAGTATAGGCTGTGACTTAATAACTCGAGGGAAGGGGGGTGGGGGTCAGAGGGCCTAGGTATAAAAGTCACGGCTCGCCACTGTATTGAATAATATATATATATATATATATATATATACTACTTATAACTGTCTGTGCATGAGAGCATCGTCTTGACTTATTCATATGTATTTTAATGCCGCTGACATGGTTTGCAGTGTGCACACTCACACTCAGCGGAACAGGAGCCATTGTTTTGGTGTAGGATGGGAAATCCTCTCTGTTTCACTGCTGTCAAAGTCCACAGGGATTACAGTGTGCAGACTTTCCTGACTGCCTTTTGCCCCCAAACATACTTTGCCAAGTTCAAAAGTTCAGCACAGCTCTGAACTCTGGAAGCAGGCAGGAGGCCGTCCATTCTTCTGAGGAACACTCATTCCAAGTTCCGCAATTGCCAATAAGGTCCAGGGAATACTCAGGATACCAGGGGAGTTATACTGTGAGGGTGACACTAATGACTTGGTGAGGAGGTCATCCAGGAGGCAGTGAAAAAAACACACACACACACACACACACACACACACACACACACACACACACACACACACACACACACACACACACACACACACAGGGCCGGCCCTCGGCATAGGCAGTATAGGCGAATGCTAAGGGCGCATCAACCCATAGGGGGCGCCGAAAATTGGGGGGGAAAAAGAAAAAAAAAGTTAGAAATAAAAAAAAAATGTTTCTTTTAAATTTCATAACACAATTTCCCGATTTTGGATCAACAAAGTACATCTTATTATCTTATACCAACAGAACTACGCCTATATTGCGTACAGCGCCCATAAACTATGGCACACACCCCCCACCCCAAAATCAATTTGAACTGCCCCAGCCCCAGTAAAAACCAGAGGTTTATGTGAAAATGTTCTTTTTTTGAAATAATAGTTTTAGTGTGCAATTATAGGTTTTAATTTTGTATTTGTGTTAATTTAAAATAAATCAAACTCCCAAAAAACGTATACAGCTTCTGTGTGCTTTTATTAACATTGGAATTTACATTGTAAGCGGCCGTGGGGGGGGAGAGCTTTAGAAAGCTCTCTCCTGAAAAACTGAGCAGCTCTGATAACCTCAGCTCAGTGAGGTAAAGGCACACCTTTATATGATCATTATAGTTATAAAAAAATAAGAGAATAGGTGAAAAACAGGTATAAAATACTATATGACAGTAAAAAAAAGTTGTTATTAATAAACAAGAATACAGTTTGAAAGGAGAGTGATTTGTAAAATATCCATAAAGAAAAAGAAAATCTGCTTACAGTTCTGTTTCATATGGGTGTTGAGAGATGTATCCATAGATCTCCTAATGTTGCTCTCAAAGTGCACCAGATTGATGCTTTTAACTTCAATATTAAAACAAAAATCTTCCCGGGGGTGCTTGCCCCCGGACCCCCCTAGAGGAGGTTAGGTCCACCCCCCACTTAAATCATGTTTAAATGGATAGGATACTAAATACAGTTGCACACATCTTGTGTCCATATCTTTCTGTTTTGGTGGTCATGCCACAACCGTGCATTTGGGGGGGGGGGGGTAATGTAAAGTCATGTGACTCGAACATTGACTAGTATATAACTGTTCTGCATCACACTCTTCTATCCCATAAGCCTCACGGTGTCAGGCTCTCTACTGTACCTGTCGTAGCACTGACATTTGTGTAACCTTTTATTGTTACCCAACTCTCAGTAACTCTCTTGGTTTCCTTTCTGAACCACAACCCTTTTCTGTTTACTTCCACCGATTTTTATAAATGTATTGTTTATCAAAACACCAAAAAGCTAATAATTAGCTAGCTAGCGCACCACGTGGACACTCTTTGCAGCTCAGAGAGCAGTTTGCTGACAGGAGAGCAACAGGCTGCTCCATAGTCTCCTGGTGGCAGGAAGTGAGGCAGCAGGACCGTCGTTTATTTCCTGCCGCTGGCAACCTGTACACATTTCATTTTAAGTAACCAGTGTAGCATGAAAGCATGGTGGAATTTGCAAGCTAGGTAGCTAAGTAACCAGCTGATAAAACGTTTTTTAACACTTAATGCTTAATCCAGACAATCTTGTCACAGTGTAGGGAAGCATCCCGGATCAGTTGGAAAATTTGCCAAATGTGTCATTCTCACTATGGTCCGATTCAAGAACCGTCCGCCTGCCCTAAAGAACTGCTTCTACTGAATCTGCCACTAAGCCTTCGTTACCCTTACAATTTGCTGGCCTGAAATATTGAGGAAGACCAAGATTCTTCACATCATGGAACCAGAGCTCGGCCCGGAGGCAGACCTCCACAGACACTCCCCTGTCAACACAATTGATTTTCCTGATTTGGTCTAGGCTTCTTAGTTCCAATAAACGTACATCTTAATGCATGCAATGACATTATAACAACATATTTCCCGTAATTAGTCTAAAAGTTTGACCCACATGATCTCTTTGATCATCACCAACACTGTGAAGCCAGATCTTTCGAAGTGGATTTTTGACAGTATTTATAAAGACACATGATTCTCATCCTGCTGCACGTGTCTAGTGATTGACATTAGTAGCTATTATGTGCGAAGAAACATACTAATGTGACAACAATGGCAGGGAAGAAGAAGACTGCAAACATTTAATCATGGATGTGAACTTTTGGGAAAGATCTGTGATTTAAGAAATGTAGAACTTTAGTGTACGGCAGCTGGGTAAGTAACACTGTATGTATACATAACTTTAGATAACTAATATTGCAAAAATAATAAATAACATACAGACAAATGTCAGGAAAATCCATTTAGCATATATGTTTGTTAATTAGTGCCTTGCATCTCAAACACATAGCTTGTAGTTTTGAAGGATTTTAAATAGCTAAGCTCTATTATTTCTTTCTCTGGTTTAAACTTTTAGTAAGGCTGAGCAGTGATTGGTGGACAGGATGTCAGGTGAGGAGGTCACAAAGGTCACGGCACTTCACTTTTACAAGGATTCCCCTCTTTCACGAGCCCAGGAGCAATCAAACATCTAACAGACAGTAAAAAGGAAATGAAGGACTCTCGTTCTATAGTGCTGTTGATGTCATTTACATCCAAATGCCACACCCCGCCTCATAAACTCTGATAGAGCAGCACAGACGCTCTGATGCCTCCAGACAGAGGACACTCACACAGACATGATTAACGAATCATACATTATATCCTTACAGTACATGTATGACTAAATGCAATTCAATTGACTAAATGTTACTCTAACCCGTGCACACACTGCCCCTCTCCAGGTTCTCTGCTGATGTGTCAGGAGGCCATGCAGAGGCCGGAGGGTCTCACAGGTACATGTCACATCTCTGACACCCTCAGTCCTTTGATGAGGAAGAAAGAAGGTAGAGGCTATTGTCTGGAAGCAGACCCCAATAGCAGACCCCAATATAACTGAACTGTTTCATCAAATTGTCAGGAAGGACAGGAGAGGGCCAACACACACAAGCCAAAAATGGCAATTTTGAGTTTTTACTTATAAAGACCGAGGTCTTGTACACATTTCATTTTAAGTAACCAGTGTAGCATGAAAGCATGGTGGAATTTCTGCCTCGGTCTTATAAAGACCGAGGTCTTTATAAGTAAAAACCCAAAATTGCCATTTTTGAAATGTAAATGCTGTGAATTTATTCAAGTTAAAGTGACAACAAAGCTGTCCAGTTGCACGTCCACCTTTCTCTTTAAATACTATGTGTACTGTCATTTGTTGTTATGAGGTTAAAAACCATATGATTTTATGTTCTGAATATATTCTTAGAACCTTTCCCTGAGTAAAACAAAAAACAAAGAAATAGTGCAACTCATTTCAGCATCAGTAACTAAAGGATGCAAATCATTGTACTGGTTAGGTTCAACTTTCTGCCCATTAAACATTCATCTTTTCAAGGCTACTCTTTCAATACACCAGTTTTTGTATTTGATACATATATTATATATCATAGGTTTTGGAGGACATGTGCTAGCTAGTGGGCCACGAGAAGAAAACAAACATTTTGCAAAGAAATTCATTTTGTACCTTTCTGGTTTGCTAGATGTGGAACAGGCTTTGCTGAATCTTGCATGCAATATACAGATTTCTTCTCAAATATACAGGTCACAAAGGAACCAATCTGTCGTCACCATGTTAATAAATAATATGTTAAATCATTTATCTTCCTTTGTATTTTGAAGAAGTTAAGCACAAACTCATCTCATTCAACACAGACCTGAGAGACTCAATTCAGAAAGGTAAGTGTTCACAACTTCTGAATCATTGTTTTTGTGAATGAACTAGAAGCATTATGTGAACTAGAATCATCTCTACGCATGTTAAGAGTAGCTTCACCCTCTCCCCACAGCCTCCAATGAACCTCATCAGTATCAGCAGAGAGAAAGTTTGTTTAACAAAGTAGTCCCTGTTGTGGAGGAGTGCGTGAGGGGGGGTGGAAATGTGGACCTCAAGTGACCATCACGCTATGAAACAAAGGTTGAAAGGGAGGCAGGGAGAGACAGAGTAGGCGTGAAAGAATGCCCAGGTCTGGAATGCATTTAGAGGTTACCATCGGAGCACTTTCCACACAGACCTGCGCTCAGCTACATGTACTGAAGGTGTAAGGGCACAGCGCTGATAGACAGAGCGTTAAGATGGAAAACAAGTGTGGTGTAAGCTTACAGTTCATCCAAGGTGCAGCAGCTGAACGAATAAACAGGTACAAGAGCTTCTCATAGCATCATACTGTTATCATAAAGGTTCAGCTTCATCTCTCAATGACTTGTTTGTGTCTGGGTCTGATGAATCATCATTTTCAAATGTGACTATTAAAGGAAGATAAAGATGACATTATTTCTTGAGAAGACTGAAATGTTAGAAAGTTTAAAGTCAGACATCAGTCATTTGTAACTTATGGGGCGAAGCCTGCGAGCTAGTTCAGGCAGTCAACTCGAGCACTTATGCTGCATTCATACATAACGCCCCTCGCCACTCTACAACCAACCAAACAGAGTCTCCTTAATATGCCGCTCTATTTAACCTGCAGATCTCTCTCTATGCATTGCTTGCTGCTGCTATTGCCGCAGCTACCTCTACGTCGCTGCTGCTCGCTGCCCCACCACCACCCCAGCTTCCACCTGTAGGCTCGGGGGTTAGTTATTTGATCATCACTCATCGTGCTATGTATATCTATGGAGTGATGATGCCCGAGCCTAGTCGCCAAACTCAACTATATGCTGCTTCTAATAAACATGTTAAAGGAACACGTGAGTTGTCTGACTGAAATACAGTACATGTGGCTGATAGCACGTACACAACTCCTCTTAATGCATTCATTTTAGTTTCGCGTTCTGAGGGAGCATTGTTATCTTTTACATAGCTCTGAAAAACACATTTATTTGATCATTGTAGTGATTATTTATTTAATTATATATTAATGTCTATACCTAGTTGATAGGAATGGGGAAAAGGAAGGGTGAAAAAAGGAGAAAAATATTCGCCTCTGCTTTATGTAACTCGTATTCATTGTACATCCGATGCATTATTAAACTGAAAAAAATCAATGCATCTACATTGTATTTGTGAAAAAGTATCTGTGTGTGTAAAGGGATCAAATATTGATATTTAAAAACATTGTTGCGTTCTTTGCCAGTACCAGATGCTTACATAACGGGAAGGCAAGTTCATTTGTATAGCACGTTTTTGCACAATGACAAAAAGCCACATTATAACACAGCTAAGGTATAAAAAGACATTTAGAGAGAAACAAGGCATTATGAGTGGCGCTTCTCCATCACCTTAACTTGCAAACTTGATGGAGCATAACTACTGATAGCTAACTTGGAAAGCTAAAATAAAAAACTAAATGGAAAATCTAACCTAAATACATCATCATAACACAACACATCTAGTGCCTTATTTATCAGTAAGGTTGACAATGTAAGAGATGATGATGTTGACACGTCTGTAACATTAAGCACATGTGTACAACAAATTAAATGAAAGCAGGCTAAAGCTAATGTTAGGAGTTAGTGTCAATATGTGCTAGTTGTAACAATGTATTAAATAATATTGCGAAAAAGTTACTTACACACAGTGACTGCATATTTGCTGCTGAGAATACACTCTGAACATCTGAACGGCACGTTCCAACAGCGCTCCGAGTTACATTAAAAGTCACACAAATTCACCATCAACTAGTTGTTAATTAACATGCATATTAGCAGTATATTGGCTCTTTATTAGTCATTATAAAACACTTATTAATGCCTTATTCTACATGACCATATTCTACAAGTAATAAGCCATTAGTTGAGTGTTTCCTCAATAACACTCTAATTAGTGCTTATTTGTTGCAAGTAAGGAAGTTGTTGCCCATGAGTTTTGGTCTTAATATGCGCTGCTCAATATGGGCCTAATAAGGCAGTACCACAAGAATAGTTATTCTACAATAATAACACTTAACAAATATGATCTATTCTTATGTAACAAGACATGAAACTATAAGTGTTAATTGTGTCTAAATGACTCAAAATTAGGTATTTATATCTAAGAATATGTTTTGTGGTATTGACAGTTCAGCTACCAATAGCAAGGTGATATTGACCTGTATGTTTCATATTTGCACATTTATATTTTTGTAAAATGTGTACTGAAGGTTAGACAGGAAACCAGGTACAGGAAGTAGGAGAAAGTGAACTGAATAGCAGCAGTAGACTGCTACTAATTGTCCTTATGCAACCTGAAGAGTAAAAGGGTCAAGTCGGTCAGAAAGCAATGATTGTAAGTATAAGTGTAAGCCTTACACTTACACTTACAGTGTAAGTGTAAGGCTTACTAAGGATTAGTAACATGTATTGTGTTTATGTGATGACATGTGGAGATGTTTAAACTCACTGAGAAAATGCGTTATCCATACTAGCCTGTATACATGCTTATTGCACAGCTAGCATTAGCTATATTTACCTTGTTTACACTTAGTGGTCCCATGTGTTCATCTGTGGATGTTACACTTGCATGTATGAGATCATTATGTGCCTTGTATCTTCTTGTTGAATAGTTTCACTCCGTTTGAATGTCAGTGGACTGCAAATAAGTCAATAAAGGAGCATGGCTGCTCATTCCCTGGCTCTCAAAACAGTTTGGCTGGCTGTTCATTAATAAAACAGATATTTCAACATGTGCCTACTTTGTTCATGTACTGTTGAGGTTCATTTCAGTATTTGTGTGCAATAATGTATGTCAGTGACATTTTATATTTTCAAAATGGCAAAAAAATAAAAATGAAACAGCAAGTCAGTTTCAACATTTTCTGAGTGAATTCAAATATGTATTTTTCATTTATGCATGTGCCCACTGAAAAAGGTAACACTATATTGTATGCATTTCATTGTATACACCCCTTGAAAATGTCATTCGGCAAAACAAGGCTATTTTCCATATGATATTAAAATCAATGACAATGACAGTCACAGATAGTGAAAAATGTAATTATTGATCTATAAGGAATCTATATCCAGGTATAACATTTTCACACCAAAACTACAAATATTAAATATTTTGTCTTTTAAGGCAATAGCTTTTCATCCGTCAACATTTTTTTCCTACATTATTCCAGTACAGGTAAAAATGCTTTCAAATCATATGAAACCTCTTATTATAATTACATTCCCTTCATTAATTGCATTGTTTATGTCAAGTAACACACTATTTTATATATGTGTTGTCAAATTCATTGTTTTACTGTATGACGTCTTTCGTTGCACTGAATGACATACTGCAACTGCAATATGCCATTGCACATAGATCGAATAACTGGATGTAGTCCTACATTTAAAAAAGGATACCAAAGACTTTATAATTGAACTTTACATTTATTGACATAAAAAAACAGACTGAGTCTCATAACATGTTTCAGATGTCCCCACACTGCCCGTTCGTCATGTCGGAGGGAGTCGGAATAGGTGGCATAGGCTTGAGATGTACTTCACATTTTCTCTTAAAAGTTGCTTTCTTAACTCTTCTATTTCCTCCCTCAGTTTCAGTGTATGGTTTTCACAGTTTTTTTTCTTGCTTCCACGTGAAGCCTTATCAGGTGTTGAGGATGAGAGTGGTCCCTCCCAAGGTGAGGATGGCTGAGCAGAAACAGATGGCCTAGGAAGTGAGGATGGCTGAGATGGTTCAGGTTGGGCAACTTGTGGAGGCTCCTCAAAAGAGTCCTCAGACAGAGGTGTGAGGTTCATCACAGCTTCCACCTGCCTCTTTCTTTCCCTACGTCGCCTCTGATTGAGCCTCCACTGTTCCCTCTTCTTTTCAGCAGCAGATGCTGTCAGTTCTGTGACGGACGGATGATCATGCTGTCCAGCTTGCGTCCTCTGTTTATACCTACCAAGTATTTATGAATTCATTAATTTAGTCATGTATTTATTTATTAGATATTCATTTGTTTATTCTTGTTAATGAAGATTTAAGCGAAGTTAACTGCCAAATACACTTTGTAGTGGTACTGTACTGTAGATATGGAAAACAAATTCAGGCTTAGTGATGCTCCGATCGGCAATTTTGGGGCCGATCGGCAGAATCAGTATCGGCCGATCCGATCGCCGATCCGATCGAGTGGGCGGGGCCTATGGGATCTTCCATTTAAAGTGATGTTTAAACTCAGTTAATGGGGCTCATTCACTGGCGCTTCCACAAACAACAACCAACATAATTATTACATTCAAATGAAGTACATTATTCAAGTTTACATTCACTTTGAATAATAACCATAGACTGTATATATAAATATAATAATAACACGGGAGAAATGAGCGGACGCGCCCTCGTTTCCTCTCTCCCCCTCTCTCTCTCCTGACAGCCCGTCAGTATCTCATGCAGCTCACTGATCCAGTAATGAGTGACCCGACAGTGAAGAATAAATATATGTATAACTAGTTTAGCTTGTTCCAGAGGTAGATCAAATAGCTAAGTGTGTTAGGTTTAACTTGAAGTGTGTGTCACCGGTCAGTCACCGCGGGCGGAGATCCGGGAGCTGGTATTAAATTGTCGTTGTTGCGTTCCACCACGGGGGATTTCTGCTTCACACACGTTGCATACCGCTATTTTAATGTCTGTTTCGGACACCTTGAAATACTGCCAGACTGGTGAAGCCATTTTGTCAGCTTGTTTTGCCGCACACAGAGAAAAGTGTCATGTATTTTACGTCATCATTTTACATCATGCGATCGGCTCTCGCGATCGACATGTTTAGAGAGCACCGATCGATCGGTAGAGAGTGAGTATCGGCCGATCTCGATCGGTGACTGATCGATTGGATCATCCCTACTTATAGACAATGCATCCTACACTGTTTACTGCCATTACTGCTCTCATACACCTTCACAGTTATACCTGTCCCTTCTCTTTGCTAGTCTCTCCTCCCTAGCAGCAGGATCTGTCCTTATCCTTGCACGGAAGCGTGCACCCCTCTCCTTGTTGGACACAGGCATCTGTTAAAATGTTTTATTTTAATAATAATACAAAATTTAAATTAAAAATTAAATAAATGCAGTTATACAAACTCAATAGCATGTTAAAACAATCAATAAAGAAAGAAATCAGTTAAATCCACTGTGTCATTCGGGATAAGAGATGTCATCCAGACAAACGGTTTTACTGAATGACAAATTCTGTTTTTCTGAATGACAAATTTCATATAAATTCATTCCTAACAGGCAGTTACTTGGTTTGCTATTAGCAACAATGACCTTGACCTCAATTTGTTAACTTCAAATTTCACCTATAACTTAATGTTTTTAAAAATTAAAAACGTTACAAACACTTTTTTGACGTTTCACCGAATGAAAAGTGCGCCTCATCGCAGAGCAAACAGAAGCATCAATCTCATTACGCCAATCATGATTGGCTGGTGATCTTGACGTCAGCGTCAGGGAATTCACCCCCTATAAGTAGCTTGCGCCACGACGCATGCGTCATTCAAAATAAGCACCTCTTCTCGCTTCACCATAGCAAGGAGGGCCGTCTGGTGAGACATCTCACTTCATGTTACTCTGAGAACGGGGGTTACGTAAGTAACCTATAGTTCTCATTCATAACACTCCGTTCGATGTCTCACTATGGGATGCGCCTCATCGCGGAGCAAACAGACATTCAAATCTGTGACACATGGTACCACACATGGAAAGGTGTAATTATCTCAAACTTAGGAGCAAAATGTAAACTTACCTTCAACTTGGGCGGTCTTCAGGGGTCCTCTGAGTGATGTCATCACATGTGGCCTGACTAAAGTCATGTGACTATAGTTCAAAATGGCCTCTGATCTTTGTTTTTCCGAATGACATTCAGGAAAATGTTTCTTTGCGGAACAACGTTTTTTAGATATTTCTTTATGTTTTTAAAGGTGCATCTTATCAAAACTTTAAAATGTTTATCAAGAGACTTGAAAAAATATGCCGCATAGAATAGTTCATGATTTTTTATTATTTTCATCATTTTACAAACAATTATCTTGATTGATTTTAAGTGAGAACCGTTTTACCGAATGACATCTTACCACTTTAATACTAGAAAAAATCACCCAATTTAGTATTATTTACACTATTTACGAATAGTGGTCAAGAAAGTGATGTGAGATTAATGCTTTCATACAATATTTAACCATTTGTATACGACAATATAAAATTAACTGCTTGTGGAAACAGATATCTAGGTGTCACGTCACTGACCCATTTACAAAGTGTGAAGAGGAGGCAACTTTAGAATAGGGAACCTGTTCAGGTCAATTAGAGTCAAACTAGCTTATTGGTTATGAACAAGACTTCACTTTAGAATAGGAAACATATTCTTAGATATAAATACCTAATTTTGAGTTATTTAGACACAATTAACACTCATAGTTTAATGTCTTGTTACGCAATCAATCAATCAATCAATCAATGTTTATTTATATAGCCCAATATCACAAATGTTACATTTGTCTCAGTGGACTTTACAGTTTGTACAAAATATCAGTATGACAATACGACACCCTCTGTCCTTAGACCCTCACATCGTACAAGGAAAAACTTCCGGAGAAAACCCACAGTTTAAAGGGAAAAAATGGGAGAAACCTCAGGGAGAGCAACAGAGGAGGGATCCCTCTCCCAGGACGGGACAGACGTGCAATAGATGCCGTGTGTAAATTGAAAAGATAATACATTTGCAACATAGGTAGTCCAAATGTTTGGAAATGCATGTGTGTATAATAGGAAGATGAATCCACGAGGATATCCATCCAGGACCTATGATCCAGGACCACAGCCACGACTCAAGATCCAGGGCTCGCGATCCAGGACAGAGGAGCGCAGGATCATCCATGACTCCGGATCCCGGCGTATATAGACAACAAAAAGAAAGACATTTGGGGAAGCTGGGTTAATCGGAACATGAGAGTACACAGGTATAGACAGAGAGAAGGAAGAAGTAAGATGTCCCCCGACAAACTAAGCCTATATCAGCAAAACTAGGGGCTGGATCTAATCAGCCCTAACTATAAGCTTTATCAAAAAGGAAGGTCTTAAGCGCACTCTTAAAAACGGATAGGGTGTCTGCCGCCCGAACACAAACTGGAAGCTGATTCCACAAATGTGGAGCTTGATAAGAAAAGGCTCTGGCTCCCATTGTACTTTTAGAGACTCTAGGAACAACCAACAACCCTGCATTCTTGGAACGCAATGCCCTAGTAGGACAGGGTATAATGAGTTCTTTAAGGTAAGATGGCGCCTGCCCATTAAGGGCTTTGTAGGCGAGAAGAAGAATTTTAAATTCTATCCTGTGTTCTATAGGGAGCCAGTGTAAGGCAGCCAGAACAGGAGTAATGTGGTCCCTTTTCCTAACTCTGGTTAGTACACGAGCCGCAGCATTTTGAATCAGCTGAAGCCACTTGACTGACTTCTTGGTACACCCTGATAATAAAGAGTTACAATAATCCAGCCTTGAAGTAACAAATGCATGGACTAGTTTCTCTGCATCGTTTTGAGGCAAGATATGCCTGATTTTTGCAATGTTACGTAGATGGAAGTAGGCGGTCCTTGAAATTGATTTTAGGTGGGCGTTAAAGGATAAATCCTGATCAAATATAACACCAAGATTCCTTACAGTCTCACTGGAGGCCAAATTAATGCCATCCATAGTTAGTATATCCTTAGATAATTTGTTTCGTAGATTCTTCGGGCCAAGTACAATAACTTCAGTTTTGGTCGTGTTTAACATCAAAAAGTTTAAGGTCATCCACGTTTTGAAGTCCTTAAGGCAGTCTTGAATTTTATTTAGATGATTAATTTCATCAGGCTTGATTGATAAATATAGTTGAGTATCATCCGCATAACAATGAAAGTTTACAGAATGATTCCTTATAATATTGCCTAACGGAAGCATATATATGTGAACAAAATAGGGTCCGAGCACTGAGCCCTGTGGCACTCCATGGCTAACTTTGGTTTGCGTGGAAGATTCATCATTGACACGTACAAACTGAGAGCGTTCAGATAGATAGGACCTAAACCAGTCTAAAGCAGTTCCCTGTATGCCAACTAAGTGCTCTAGTCTTTGCAATAAGATATCATGGTCGATAGTATCAATGCAGCACTGAGATCGAGCAAAACAAGAATAGAGACACGTCCCTTGTCAGAGGCTATTAGAATGTCATTTGTGACTTTAACCAGAGCTGTCTCTGTGCTATGATGTGTTCTAAAGCCAGACTGAAAAGCTTCAAATAAATCATTGTTTTTTAAGTAATCACACAAACTGTTTTGCGACCGCTTTCTCAAGAATTTTTGAGAGGAACGGAAGATTAGAAATAGGTCTATAGTTGGCTAAAACCTCTGGATCGAGGTTGTGCTTTTTAAGAAGCGGTTTTATCACTGCTACTTTGAATGATTGTGGAACATAGCCTGATAATAAAGACATATTCATAATATTAATAAATAAGTGCTAATTAATGGAAAAACTTCCTTCAACAGCTTAGTTGGAATTGGGTCTAACATGCACGTTGATGGTTTAGAAGAGAGAATCATTGAATTTAATTGTTCAAGGTTTATGGCTGAAAAGCATTCTAGTTTACTATCTAGTGTAATATTAGAACTTACGTTTCCGGGAGCTGTTGATAACACTATACTGGTCAAAGGCAAGAGGTCATTAATTTTGTTTCTAAGAGTAACAATTTTATCGTTAAAAAAGCACAAAATCATTACTACTGAGTGCTATGGGAATAGAAGGCTCAATCGAGCTGTGGCTTTCTGTCAGCCTGGCTACAGTGCTGAAAAGAAATCTTGCATTATTCTTATTCTCATCTATTAATGAAGAGTAGTAAGCTGCTCTCGCTTTACGCAATGCTTTCTTATATTCATTGAGAGTAATATGCCAAATTAAACGAGATTCTTCAAGTTTAGTAGAACGCCATATCCTTTCAAGTTGTCTCGACTTTTGCTTTATTTTGCGGGTTTCGGCATTATGCCATGGAGCTAGTCTATGTTGTTTTATTTTCTTCTTTTTCAAAGGAGCAACAGAGTCTAATTTTATTCGCAGCGCATCTGTAGCACTATCAACAACATGATCAATTTGGGGTGGTGTACATTTTGTATAAGTTTCCTCCCTTACATGCAGACATGCTATCGAGTTAAGTATTGGTGGAATCTCTTCCTTAAATTTGGCTATAGCACTAACAGATAGGTTTCTGCTGCAGGAGCTTTTGACTAATGCTTTGTAGTCTAGTAACAGTACTTCAAAAGTTACTAAGAAATGGTCGGATAAAGCAGGATTATGCGGTTCGACTAATAGTTGCTCAATTTCAATACCATAAGTCAGAACAAGGTCGAGAGTGTGATTATAGCAGTGGGTTGGTTTATTTACACTCTGACAAAAACCAACAGAATCTAATATAGAGTTAAATGCAACAGTAAGGCTATTTTTATCATCGTCAACATGAATATTAAAGTCACCTACGATAATTACTTTATCTGTTTTAAGAACCAAAGTTGATAAAAACTCAGAGAATTCAGATAAGAATTCTGAATAAGGACCTGGTGCACGGTACACTGTAAAAAATAAGATTGGCTGCAAAGTTTTCCAGGTCGGATGCGTAAGACTAAAAACGAGACTTTCAAAGGAGGTATAATTTAATTTTGGTTTAGTATTGATAAGTAAACTTGAGTCAAGACTTAACAACACGTAAGAATAGATCATATTTGTTAAGTGTTATTATGGTAGAATTACTATTCTTGTGGTATTACTGCCTTATTAGGCCCATATTGAGCAGCGCATATTTAGACCAAAACTCATGTACAACAAGTTCCTTGCAATAAATAAGCACTAATTAGAGTGTTATTGAGGAAAAACTCTCAACTAATGGCTTATTACTTGTAAAATATGGTCATGTAGAATAAGGCATTAATAAGTGTTTTATGACTAATAAAGAGGCAATATACTGCTAATATGCATGTTAATTAACTAGTTGATGGTGAATTTGTGTACCTCAATATAAAATGTTACCAAAGTCACTTATTAGACGCTTTACCCAAAGCAACTTACATACACACACAAACCTGTGGACTATCTCCACAGGGAGACAATGACATGCTGACTGCAGTGGCGATTTAACCAGTACTCCCCTGATCTGAAGATCAGCGCACATACACTGAGCCACAGCCTCCTGAGATCACCAATAGTCCAGTCTGTGCCGGAGTGCACTCTGACACTCACGGAGACAGTATACGTAGAGCGTAACTCTTCAGTAAAAAACGGACAAAAAAACCTTGCTCGACATGATGGCATAACCCTCACGGTTGCAGTTTACCCTCCCACACCAACAAAATATTTGTATTGCAGATCTACAAAAGGTGAAAGAATGGAACTTTTTTAATGCAACCGTTTTTGAAATTATCTGTTGTCTCAGACATCATACACAGAAAATACACTTTATATGTGAGATGTCTTCTCTGGGCTCCCAAACCCAACCACGTACTAGTGTTCCCTTGAGACACGAAAGTCTCAGCTGGATTTACACACAATCTGGAGACACTTGGACACAGGATAATGGGTCTGAGCAGAGCAGGTTGCCATGTCCTGAACACACACACGGTCCCATATATGTGTAAAGCCACCCACCCACACCCACAAATGCACATTTGTGCGAACACATTTATCATCTAGTTTCACTTTCTGTTGGTTCTCATGATCAATCATAGTCCCCATGTTTGCTCTGCTACCAGCCATCTTTCAATGTCACCTTCAAAGGACCGATTTGTCCTCATTGCGGAGTGAAGGTGAGTGTATGCGTGGTCAGAGTTCTTCTGTGTGTTTGAGAAGAGAGGGCTTCCTTTTTAGTACATTTTTATATGATCATTGGTGTTTATTATGTTGCTTTATTCTTGTATAGCAACGATTTGATGCTTACTGTGAGGAACATATCACAAACTCAAAGGTATACGGTTTAGATCGTAGCATTACAGTCCTCTCAACGGAGGGAAACCAGTCCTATCAGCTGACAGTGCTCCGACATTTACATTTTTTTTTTCCTCCAGGATTACCTGTCTCCACATCTCACCAGCCTGCAAAGTCAGCTCAGTACCTCATGACCTCTGTAGCCTTATCTATCTCTGTCTGCAGCTCAAACTCCAACCACCAACCACCATGCACCAACTCTGCCTGTTTCACAATAAAATACTTGTGTTGTTTCCTTACCTGCCTATCTAGTTGCATTAAAAAAGGTTATTGGTTGCATTAGGGGACTGCTCAATAAAAAATGTTGTCACTATAGGGGGGCATTTATACAAATACTACATTTCTGTGTGGCTTTAAGATGCACTATAATGTCTTTGCTATATTTGAGAGTTTCCATAAATATCGAAGCATCAATACTCATCCTCAGTGAATATTTTAAACAGTTGCGCTGCATTTTCTTCTCTCTCTTATCTCCGACAGTGAGTTTACACAGACACAGATATTATTTGAAACCTTTAATTGTACGCCTTCAATGTTGGTATCACTGTGTGGTATGGAAAATGGTGAAAAATAGTCATATACTAAAGGCATTGTTTCTGCAAAGGACCCCTTTAATGTGTGCTGTCCCCGTTAAATACAAGAATAAACAGGTGAAGTAAGTTGATACAGTTGAGGACACAAGGGAGTAACAGCAGAACAAAACCGTTATGATAGTGAATCAATTCCATGTACGATTGTCTACAAAGCAAGATTCCAGAAAATACCCTAAGCAGACTCTGAACCTAAATCAGCATTTGGCTGAAGGGCTTTTGCTGACACAAGGAGGAGGCAGGCACTGTGACAGTCCCCCCCCTTCCTCTCTTCCTCCCTCCATCTCAAACTGTCATCTGGCCTGCACATGAACCCTACTCACCTCCTCACCCCAAAAGTAGCAGTATGCCTGTTGTGTGTATGTGTGACTTGCGTATCACATAAAAAACACATATTGTATAATTGTCATGAAATCAAGATACAAGCTCCACCAGCACACTGACCAGAGGGGTTGCTGCTGTGTCCATGATTACAGAATGACGTGGCTCCAATCTGATTCAGATCTCAAATGTAATCAGTTCTTCCTTGGCTTATCCTCTACTGTTCCATCATGTTTCATGAAAATCTGGCCACTAGTCTGTCATTTAAATTATATTGGGGCTTTGAAACTATTGAAGCCTAAATATTTTCATTGGAACTTTTGCAGTATTTGTACATTGTAGCATTGCTTCAGTAAATACTTGCATAGATTCATCTCAAAATGTAAGAAGCAGCAGCATGGGGACAACTCACTAGTCTTTCCTAATTTGGTAAAGCTCCTCTTTGGTGAACCATGATTGGCCAAGATGCCGCCTCAACCAAAAGCAGAGATGTGTGCCCACATATAGCATGGCCTGTATTACTAATGTATTGCCTCATATTTCAGAAACAGATGTATTAAAAAAAATAAAATTGTTGTGACCCGTCATGGTGAAACATGAGCCAAGCACCACACACTGGCTGGAGCACATCCCCTCAGCAAGCAATGGTTACCTGCCTGCATGTGCCTGTTTGAGCTATATCTTGGTTTATATTATTTAATAGTTAAACATTGATTTTCTTGCTGTTTTTATTTTTTGTGAATTAGCCTTTTTTTTGTAATTTAAGTTAATTGAAGTAGTTGTTTTATGCTTTTATTTTGAAGGTGGTTTGGGCACCTTATGATATGTATATATTGGAGACAGGTGGTGGTGATCAGTGCACCAGTGTAGGCATAGGGTTTTGTTTGTTCTTTGTTATTTGAATGAAAGGCACAAAAAGGATCCTCTTGCTCAACGGCAGTTATATTGTTACTGTTTCATTTCTTGAAGTTGTTCGCCACTACAGTGCCTAAGGCTAAAGGTTTTACATAATAAATGCCATGGCCACTTTAAGTGACATTTTGGGGATGCTCAAAGTGTTAAGCCCAGTTGGTGATGCCAGGATGGGGACAGACACACTTTGAGCTTCTGAATGGCTCCTCAGAAACCAGAGGGTGAAACAGGGACGCCGTACAGCTCTTTGTTATACACTCTGGTACTGTACCACCCTCCACAGGTTGTAAGACAGTAGCAAGCAATATGTGCAGCTACTACATATCGCACACACACACACACACACACACACACACACACACAACACACACACACACACACACACACACACACACACACACACACACACACACACATACACACACACACACACACACACACACACACACACACACGTCCCCAAGGGTCACCAGGAAGCAGAGAACAATAGAGGACCTCAGACAACCTGACTCCTGGCTAATGGCTCACCTCTAGAGCTGACACACACATGCATTCAAACGCATCAGCACACACACACGGCAGGTATTAGAGGATGCTTACGCATTTACTATCATACGAACATACATGAGTGTTTATGATACATTTATTATTTATTTTATCAGAGCATCTTGGTGATGGTGGCGAACATTCTCTGTGGACGTGCATCTGTCTGTCATCCCTCCACATATCTGTACATCCATCTCTCCACACATCTCTCCACATCTAGAGTACCTGCACTGTGCAGTAAGTGTGTGTGCTGTAGTAACATGGTGTGATGAATCTGCCTATAAATCAGAGTTGTCAGGGTTTGAGTGAACTATTGGCCTTTAATGGCCAATAAATACAGGTTAGCAGGACAGAGGTTGACTGCAGGTCACAGGGTGGTGTGTGTGTGTGTGTGTGTGTGTGTGTGTGTGTGTGTGTGTGTGTGTGTGTGTGTGTGTGTGTGTGTGTGTGTGTGTGTGTGTGTGTGTGTGTGTGGTGTGTGTGTGTGTGTGTGTGTGTGTGTGTGTGTGTGTGTGTGTGTGTGTGTGTGTGTGGTTCACAAATAGGTCTTTAAGAGAGAAAATTAGACTTGCTAATTTGACTACTGATTCTGTCGGAAAAACAAGGCAATTGAGAAGATCCTGGCATCACTGTCCCCAAATAATACATGGATAATATGGATTTTGCATTCGGCTGTGTTATTCTTAATTTCATATTGTCAATATTTTAGCCATACTTTTGAACATTTCCCCCCAAAAGCAACATTTCTATCTCCTTCTTCTAACTTGTGAACTCTTTACAAGTCCTTCTCTGACTGGTTTTCCAGCTGGTATCATCAACAGCTCCCCCTCCTCCTCTCATTTGTCCGTGTCTGTCTCAGTGAGACAGCAGTCACCTTTTAGCCCTGTGAAAGGCTCGGCCTTCAGGCCCACCTCCCACAGAGAGGATGGGGTCAAAAGCGATCCAATCCAGGAAGTGATTTTACGCCCTTCACACATGTGAGCAGCTTTTAAAGAGCAGAGCGAGAGGACAGGAGGCTGGAGGTGCAGTGATGAGCTCCACAAGCCTCAGATCTTCTAACTACCGGCCCTTTAATGAGGACACGTTTATTCACCCCCCCACACCCATTCCTTCTCTACCGATCCTTTCCCACAACCCCATATATTTAATCCCTCTTCTCTTATAAGATAAGATGATTATACTTCAGGATAATAACGCTGTTGATTTAAGGTTTGTTTAAAAAGAATGCAAACAAATTATAAATGGGAGAAAAATCTCAATAGGGTATTATTACATTATTACAATGGATCAATCAACCTTTAAATTAGTCTTGTAGGAGCCACGTCAGGACATCAGCGACACCAACACCAACATGAATCTCACACACACCAACAATGGCTGACTGCTTTGGACCTGTGCTCACGTCCCTCTGATCGAATTGAAGAACAACTTCTCCAACTTCATAGTCTTCTGGAAAGTACCCAGGCTAATTGTTTGCCAGTAGGGTTCAGCAGCATCACCTGACCATTGGAGTGAAACGCTGCTGGCTCCACCAGCTTTGAGCCTACCGTTTGCTGATGGAATCTGCCGCTGTAAAGTTACAGTTGATTTGGTTGATAATATCCCAAAAAGTAAATATTATTTCAGTATTAGTTGACAATGTTTGGCAACATACGCTGTAAATGAAGCTTCTGTCTTTCAACATGGGTGATGATAGGACAGTCAGCGCAACAGTCAGACATCTCAATAACAAGATTAAGAGCCAACAAACTAAATAATGCTTGTGTTTCAAATGCATTATATATTATATAAAACTCCACACAGACAATTATCCAGGGATAGGATGCGTATTCATTATTCACCATAAATGAGTATTTACTTATTGCTAATATTGTGGCACAAGCCATTTTCTACCGCCATATTTCACCGGCGTATTTTTCACAATGATTTTTAATTGTCTAAAATGACAACAACTGTAGCTTACATATTGATTGATTTGGTTGTCATTAAAAGTATGGTGAAAAATAAATGGTATGTCACGTGTATGGCTGGTTAGTGATGCGTGACAACATGTGTATGGTTGTATACTAATCACTTTGTCAACTAATGTCAGCAGAACTGGATCTGTAAGAACGTTCTACTCCTTGGCCTGCTTGTCGTTGGTCAGGTAATCTGCCCCAGCCTCCGAATTAAGACTCAGACGTATTCAGAGTTCGGTTCCTAGGCCCACCAGGATGTTGGTTCCCTGTTTTAAGGGCTCATAACTGGCCCTGGAACCGCTTTGGTGGAAAAGGGGTAACCGTCAACAGAGTTTAAGTTAGGATAGTGGTTAGGAGGTCTGTAATATAGGAGGGGGCCTGTCCATGTAGGGCTTTACACACAAGCAGGAGAAGCTTTAAATCCATCAAGAACAGCAATGACAGCAAGTAGAGAGAGGCCGTATAGGGGGATATGGACCCTCTCCCGGGTCCTTGTTAGTAGCCAGGATGCGGCGTTATGGACCAGTTGCAGGAATGATTGACTGTTCCCATGCAGGATACAGAGAGTCGCAGTAGACCAGGTGGGAGGATGTAAAGGCGTGGAGGACTTTCTCTAATGAATCGATTCTTTGCTTGATTTTGGCAGTAATACAGACTTTAACTATAGAGTGGTGCCGTGATTACGTATTTGTGTAGGCCGACCCGGAAGAAAGCTGCGCAAGGGTTCCCTCAACAAAAAAGCAATGGGATTTCTCCATAAGATTTTTGGAATATTGTTAAATGTAAGATCTGTGGAAAACGAACCTGTTTGATAAATGCACGTTTTGTTCAGCCGGATAATCTCCACATGTCTCCCCTACTTTTATTATTTTCGAATCATAAATCTAATGTCCAGAAGCAAAATGCTAACGTTACGCTATAAACGAACTACAGCCGAGTCCAGCAGGACTTCAACATCACGCCAACTTAAGATCCATATTAAAAAATACAGATTCAAAATATTGAAGTTGAAGCGTTTGTTTGAACAGTTTGCAGGAGAACAGAACAGGGCAAACAAACTTAGAGGAGTGTTTACGTGTTCGGCGTAATGACGTACAACGTCCTCCACAACTTCTGTAGTCCTATTCAGCCACTTGGTAACAACCATCGTTTTTCAGACACGTCAACTCTTCAGAAATCACCAGCGGGGTCACTGCTGATGGATTTAATGTCGTAGAACAAAACATGATCTGTCTCGTACATTTGTGTCAACCACAGACCTTATTTCGTGACTAGTTAGAAACTAGTTCAAAAAACCCATTGACTCTGAGACGAGGGAACCGGAAGTGGTAAAATGCTAACTCACTTCTGGGTTTTAGGACTCGTCACTGCACCACTCTGTTGCACTGCCCTGTTTTGTCAAGCTTAAAGACTCTTAAAGACAAATATTAGAAGTTTGGTTTCACAGGAATGGATCGGTTGCCAAGACTTTCTAAGGTAGGGGGCCAAATAGCACATCTTCATACTTGCTTTCATTCAGCTGTAAGTAGTTTTGTGCCATCCAACACTTCAGGTCCTCAAGGGAATTATTGAGGCTCATATGATTGGACCGATCTTTTGGTTTCAGAGGAAATAAAGCTGATTGTCAGCAGGCATATCAGTAAAAGGAAAAGTATTTGTCAATAAATTGGCCAAGGGGAAGCATCTACAAAGACAACAGAATGGGAAGAGAAGGTCATATTTTTGAGGTAGGACTTGAACCAGTTTAAGGCAGTACCATCAGCACCAACACAGCGCTTTTTGAGTTTGTGTGTTTGTTCAACCAGATTACCAAGGTTTAAGATGAGCTAAGTATGTTCGGTCTCTCTGGGAATATGTATATGTCTGTAAGTGCATATGTATATGTACATGCATGTGTATTTTCAACTTTAAATGTTTCTCTTACCTTAGACATGTACTTTATGTAAGCATGGGTGTTTTTGTGTTAAGACAGCAGGGCGCCACATCTAGACTTAAACCCCTGTGTGACCTCTGGATGATCATCCCAGTGTTTAACACACAGCCCCAGTCCACATTCCAATGTGTGTGTGTGTGTGTGTGTGTGTGTGTGTGCATGCGTGCGTGAGTGAGTGTGTGTGTGTATGTGTGCGTGCGTGAGTGTGTGTAGATGTGCGTGTGTGCGTGCATGAGTGTGTGTTTGTGTGTGTGTGTGTGTGTGTGTGTGTGTGTGTGTGTGTGTGAGAGAGGGAGAGAGTGCACTCCCCATTAAACATGGTTGCATTTACCTGTCATGCAACATAGAGTGATACAACAGACAGTCCAGAGCATGAGAAGACTACATGTATTTTGCACAAGATAAATGAGTGTTATATTTCAAATGGTTTCTATTGATCAGTTTAATGAAAGCTGTCCAACATTTTGTTGATTTAACATTCAGTAAAGTTATGTTCAGGTGACAAAACGACATAGTTATGTTGAGCTAAAAGATCATGGTTTGGGTTGAAAAAAAGGATGCCAACTTTTGTTTAGTAACGTCATCTAAATGTCTATGCTGCATTGCTTTGATCATGTAGGCTAAGTAAGTCAAACATCTTTTCCATCTGTCTGTTCAAAAAAATAACATAATAACTCCCCTTTAAAGCTCTAAAACACATTGCATTATGTTAAATATACATTCAGACTGAATGGGGGTGTTAAGTTGTGTTACATTTTAGGATGGTCAATAGCTTCAGAAATCCCAACCCTTGGTCTAGGACTGTGTCTGAAAACGGGGTACAGCCAGACTGGCCCTTTCAAAACAAAAACTTGCTCAAAGAGACCGTTTTACAGTGGGCCATCTACAAAATCTGATTTTAAAATAACCAAGTGGGAAACTAACAGCAGGGCTTAAGGATGGTCAGCTGATACATCATGTTTGGTAGGCCTCTTGATCTCAGAACCAGCTTCGGGTTAAAATGGTTCAGCATTGAAATGTTGGAGCACATTCATGCTCCCAAACGATGAACCCTCACCATTTAGTCACATTATGTTGTTCATATCAAAGGTCAATTTTGTAACAATTTATTTATTGGATCTGAAGCCCCCTAACTGTTTAACATAGTCATGTAGTTCATGTAAGATTGTGTTAATGTTACTGTCTTTGTTAGAATGGCCACAGAAAGTGATGAATGATGTGTGGTGACTGAAGGGTCAAAGTCTCTGTATCAGCAGTGCAGGAACTACCATTTGCTAACACTCACTTCACATGTTTATGAACACACACACACACACACACACACACACACACACACACACACACACACACACACACACACACACACACACACACACACACACACACACACACACACACACACACACACACACACACACACACACGTACTCATAAAGAATTACTGTGGTCATGAAAAAAGGCAGATGTTGGAGTGAGGGAACCCAGGAAAATGCACACATATGGCTCTGTTTATTTATGTGTGTGTGTGTGTGTGTGTGTGTGTGTGTGTGTGTGTGTGTGTGTGTGTGTGTGTGTGTGTGTGTGTGTGTGTGTGTGAAGCAGCATGTCTACAAGAGCCCATTGAGATTATGTAACATTTGAACTTGAGTGCCTCCTCTGTGGTCAAACAGAGTTCACCTCACATCGCTGCCGAGGCCATAGCGACAAAATGATGTCGCCCCAGAAAACAAACGTGTGGACTTGTTGGTACGCCCATTACAGTACGGTACCCTTTGGAGTTTTTGACAATAGTAGCCCTATACATGTTTTTATGACCAGAACTATATTTTGTTTAAATCATGCACATGCAGGAAGACACGTGCAAGTGATGTCATCCATGGATTTGAATTTGAATTATTAAAAAGCTTTTTTAATCCTTTATGAGGAAAGCAAGAAAATATCAATCAACATGATAGTGAGAGGTCAAGTGGAAGTAAAATGTGTATTGTCGGGAATAACTGAAAGAGAACTTTGATTGAGTACAAAAACACTCCCCACAAGTTTCAAATGTAGTCTGAAGACTTATTTTTCAACAATCCCATAATGATTTGAAGGTCACTGATCTTTTTTCTCTACCTTTGAAGTAACCCTGTACTCTTATATTGAATTTCAAGAGATAAGTTCTGCCCCCTACTGACCGACACATTTATAACAAACTCATACCAAACCTTGCATGCAAATGCTCTCCATTACAAGTCCTCTGCCTCTCACTCACACACACACACACACACACACACACACACACACAACACACACACACACACACACCACACACACCACACACACACACACACACACACAACACACACACACACACACACACACACACACACACACACACACACACACACACACACACACACACAACACACACACCACACACACACACACACACACACACACACACACCACACACACACACACCATCACACACACACACACACACACACACACACACACACACACACACACACACACACACACCACACACACACACACACACACACACACACACACCACACACACACACACACACACACACACACACACACACACAACACACACACACACACACACACACACACACACACACACACACACACACACACACACACACACACACACACACACACACACACACTCTGCCACACCTGTCCTTCCTGGCCTCTCTGCCAGTTGGAGTCAGATCTCTGCTGAATGTTCCGGTGAAACGTTGTGGAGCGTGAAACGGGCAGTCTGCTCCAGGGCAGCCAGCCCACAATGCAGGTGGTAGAAGAACTGTGGAAGGTGTATTATCCTAATGTATCCATAATTACATAAATAGGTGACGAATAGAGTTCTATTTCGTCCCTACTGACCGCCAGAGGCGGTGCTTTAAGTACTGGATATGTCCATCGCGCGCATGCGCAGCTCGAGTACCAATAACAACAAAGTCACCTGTGACCCACGTGACACCGGCTATATCAGCCGGTGTCGTCAGAGGATCTGTTCCTTTCATCTTCTCGCTGCGCGAGAGTACCGTGGCTACATTTTTGTAGCCTACAGCGTTCAGGTTTGAACGTTTGATCGGAGGGATTTCTCTGCAAGCAGCTGGCCGCGTGCAGCTTCGTGACTGACAGTCGGAGCTACGGGTCGTTAACGCGTCCTCCAGGAGCTGTGGCTGGCTGTGCGCTGTGCAGAGCCTCGACAGACAGGTTTGTGTCAGCTTGTTGCTGGTGATGGCTGTGTCCCCGCACCCTCTCACAGCCAAGTTGTCCTGATTGCTGTCTTATTTTTTGTTTGGCTTAGACTTTCTGGTGACGACAGTGTTCCCGCTTCCTCTCCCATAAAGTTGCCCTTATGCTCTTTTGAAGGTTCTGCTTGTGGCGTTGTGCCCGAGCTATCATTAGCATTTGAGTCCCAGCTTTGGCTGCGTCCCTCATTCAATTTAGTATGGAAAGCCCAGAGTGTCATATTTTAAACCCGTTTTTCGTTTAGATGCAGAGAGTAAGGTAAGTACTTTCTATTTCATAGAAGCTAATTATCTGATCTTAACATTTGTGTTCTGACTTGGTCGCTTGATTGTTAGCAGCAGACGCTTGGCTAACACCTTGCTGTTGAGCTTAACTATTAACTCAGCCGGTGAGGGCAGTGCTCCTGCTCCCGGTAACATAGGGTTTGATTGCAGTAGCGCTAGATCGTTGTATTACTGCTCCTAGTACTAGACTCCGCACTAGGATGATATGCAGAGAACATCTTCACTGCGGGTGCTGTGTGATCTGCATGTGCGGTTACTACTGTAACCATGGCCTACGGTTCTATGCGGGCTGTTCTCTTTCTTAGAAGCTAATTATCTGGTCTTAACATTGTGTTCTGACTTGGTTGCTTGATTGTTAGCAGCAGCCGCTTGGCTAACACCTTGCATGTACTGTTAAGCTTCATTATTTAACTCAGCCGGTGAGGGCGGTGCTCTCGCTCCCGCTCCCGGTAAACGCATGGTATGGTTGCAGTAGTGCGATATCGTTGTATTTACTGCTCCTAGTACTAGACTCCTAGCACTAGGACGATATGCAGAGAACAATCTTCACTGTGTGCTGTGTGCTCTGCATGTGTGGCCATTAAGGAGGATTTAATCCTCCCAATATGATATTATCTAGTGGGCAGCCGTTTGGCTGACACTTTTAGGCACCGGCCACAGTTACTACTGTAACTACGGTTTTAAGCCGTAAGTACTGGCCATAGTTACTACTGTAACTATGGTTCCAAGCCGTGCAAGTACTGGCCATAGTCAATACCGTAACTACGGCTCTATGCTGTGTAAGTACTGGCCATAGTTACTACTGTAATTACGGTTCTAAGCCATGTCCGTACTGGCCATAGTTTCTACTGTAACTATGGTTCCAAGCCGTGCAAGTACTGGCCAGAGTTACTACTGTAACTACGGCTCTAAGCCGTGTAAGTACTGGCCATAGTTATTACTGTAACTACGGTTATATGCCGTGTGAGCACTGGCCATGGTTACTGCTGTAACTTCGGCTCTGTGCTGTTCTCTTCTTTAGAAGCTAGTTATCTGGTCTTAAACATGTGTGTTATTTGACTTGATCTCGGTTGATCGTTAGCAGCAGCGCTCGGCTAACGTCTTGCGTTTACTGTTAAGCTTCTTTATTTTACCCAGCTAGGTGAAGGCAGTGCTCTCGCTCCCGCTCCCTCTACCGGTAATGCGGATGTAGCTACATCCCTTTTTCTGTTCGGCGAGTAGCAGCACCGCTCTACTCTTTCCCCGTTCAGCAGGTAGCTGGTGAAGGCTGTGTTCCCGCACCCGCTCCCGGTTACGCTGCATCTGGCATTCGTCTCTAACTCAACCAGTGAAGGCAGTGTTCTCGCCCCCGCTCCTGGTAGACGCTGAACTGCCTCGCTTTTCCGTTAAGCAGGTAGCCGGTGAAGGCTGTGTTCCCGCACCCGCTCCCGGTTACGCTGCATCTGGCATTCGTCTCTAACTCAACCAGTGAAGGCAGTTCTCGCCCCCGCTCCTGGTAGACGCCAAACTGCCTCGTTTTTCCGTTACGCAGGTAGCCGGTGAAGGCTGTGTTCCCGCACCCGCTCCCGGTTACGCTGCATCTGGCATTCGTCTCTAACTCAACCAGTGAAGGCAGTTCTCGCCCCCGCTCCTGGTAGACGCGGAACTGCCTTGTTTCTCCGTTAAGCAGGTAGCTGGTGAAGGCTGTGTTCCCGCACCCCCTCCCGGTTATGCTGCATCTGGCATTCGTCTCTAACTCAACCAGTGAAGGCAGTGTTCTCGCCCCCGCTCCTGGTAGGCGCTGAACTGCCTTGTCTTTCCGTTAAGCAGGTAGCTGGTGAAGGCTGTGTTCCCGCACCCGCTCCCGGTTACGCTGCATCTGGCATTCGTCTCTAACTCAACCAGTGAAGGTAGTGTTCTCGCCCCCGCTCCTGGTAGACGCGGAACTGCCCTGTTTTTCCGTTAAGCAGGTAGCTGGTGAAGGCTGTGTTCCCGCACCCGCTCCCGGTTACGCTGCATCTGGCATTCGTCTCTAACTCAACCAGTGAAGGTAGTGTTCTCGCACCCGCTCCTGGTAGACGATGAACTGCCGTGTTTATTAATCCAGCCAGGTGAAGGCAGTGCTCTCGCTCCCGCTCCCTCTGCCGGTAACGTGGGTGTAATTACATCCCTCTTTCTGTTCGGCGAGTAGCAGCAACGCTCTACTCTTTCCATTAAGCAGGTAGCTGGTGAAGGCTGTGTTCCTGCACCCGCTCCCGGCTACGCTGCATCTGTCTACCTACAGAATGGTTCATTCATGTAGCGCCTGTATGGCTTCTCTTGAGCCCGAGGACGGCCACGACCGCTGCCCCTCCTGCCTCGGCCGCCTCTGGCGGTCAGTGGGGACGAAATTCGAGCATCTGAGGGAGGTTCTCACGGTAAACGCCTGCATGAGCTCTAGCTGCATGCTTCGGGTGCTCAGAGTGGCTAGAATCACTGAGGTGGAACGTCTGGCAGCAGCCAACAGACACCTCTCCTTGTCACATCCTCCTCCAGATCAATTCCGCCGTTCCCGGCGACTTGAGGGAGCGATGGCTATGTGTGCTCCCCCCAATAGAAGGACTAGATACAGGCTGTCCTCTAAAGTGGATCGGCTAGCTGCCGATAGGGGCATGATGAAGTCGCCTCTTGGCCCTTCAGCCTTGGCCCAGTGTAGGGGCTGCTAGCGGGCCGCCTGTCCCCCCCCCCCCCCCCCCCTCCTTCGGTTTGACGCCCCTCCTTCGATTGGCGCACCTCCTTTGGCTGACGCACCTCCTTCAGTTGACGCACCTCTGTATGAGGACGCCTTGTCGCTGGTACAGACTCGTCGCCAGGTTTCGCTGGCCCAGTCACCACTAACGGAGGCATGTAGGAGAGTCCTCCGTAGCGTACCAGTCGAGCCAGGGGAGCTGTTTAGGTCAGCTGCCCTGGAGGCACTGGAGCGTGCCGCCCAAGCTAGGCAGACCAGGCAGCAGCTCTCCGGTCTTCGCAGACCTGTGCCCACTCCCAGCAGGCCCAGGGGCCGCTCTAGCAGCCGCACTCAGCCGCCGGATTACAGTGGTGGTCTGCAGAGGTCTTAGCGGCCCACTTAACCGCCTCCCAATGACTTTCGTGCCCCAGGTCGCCCGTCTTCCAGGCGGCCTCGTTTCCCAGAGCCTTACCGGCGCCCCCCGAGAGGCTCGAGGGGCTGGGGGGGCTAGGCCCTGAAATCCCGGGGGCGGTCGTCGGCTGCTTTCCCAGCAGCAGCTCATTTACTGGGCGGTCTGTACTTCCGTCCCTTGGGTGGTTTCACCTTAACCCAGGGGTACGGACCGCAGCTCCGGCCCCTAGCCTTCGGCTGGGTCTAATTGACAGTCGTCAGCGATCCGGCAGGGGCCCTAGCTCTGGCCCAAGAGTTGTCCGTCCTTCTGTCCAAGGACGCAATCAAGCCAGTAAGACCCTCTGCTTAGCCCAGGGGGTTCTACTCTGCGTACTTTCTCGTGAGCAAGAAAGTCGGCGGATTTCGCCCGATCTTGGACCTCAGAGGAATCAACAGATTCATGAAGGTGCTGCCATTCTATATGCTGATCACTGCATATGCACAGGTGGAGTGGTTCTCAACCGTGGACTTGAGGGATGCCTACTTCCACGTGGGCCGGGCAAGAGGGTGCCTTATATTCAGTTCCTCCGGCCCTTGGGCAGACTGGCAGCTGCCTCGGCCGCTGGGCCCTTAGGCCCGCTGTCGTTGCGCCCCATGCAGATGTGGCTGAACAGCCTTCACTTGGACGCCAAGTGGCACAGGCACAGGGAAGTCAGGATGTCGCAGCATTGCCTCCACTCTCTGTCACGCTGGAGGGGCAGGGCCTATCTCCTGGTGGGCGTGCCCATGGGCGCCATCCCATCCCGCCAGGAGACCATCACCATAGGTGCATGTCTCTCAGGGTGGGGTGCAGTGCGGCAGGGCAGGACCGTTCAGGGTCAGCGGTCTGCCCAGGAGGGTGCGCGCCAGGTCAACGTGCTAGAGCTTCGGGCTGTGCAGCTTGCACTCACGCACTTTCTACCCCAACTGGGGGGCAAGAATGTGCGTGTTCCTTGGGGACAGCATGTACGTTGTTGCTTAGACAACAGTTCCTTCTAGATCAGTGGTTCCCAAACGGTGTGCCGTGACGCAAGTCCGGGTGTGCCGTGGGATTTTGTGACAACCATACGTTATTATTGCAATATACAACTACACAAAAATAATTATGTTTTAATTTACTATAGGCTATCAGTAGGCTACTTTGTAGGTTTATATGTACGTAATCTGCGCGACTTGTGCATCCACATCTCCACGTGCAGTGCTGCATAAACATGGCTGAGTCAGCGATAACTTTCGAGGGATGGAGGTATGCCCATTACTTTGAGTTTGTCCGAAGAATAGACAGGAATGTGACGGTGAGGTGCAAACTGTGTCCAGGCCAGAAGCTGTTATCCACTGCTGTAAACACCACGTCAAACCTCAACAAACACCTGCAAAGAACACACGCTATTTGTTGTTTGTTTATATCACGCAGTCTGTTCTTCTTCTCTGTCTTCCGGTTGTTGCCTGTTTTGAATGACAAATACACACTACCGCCGCCTGCTGGTAAGGAAAGTTATTGCCACTCACGCGCAGTTCGTACGTCCTCGGCGAGTAAAGTAACGAGTAAAGTAACGAGTAAAGTAACGAGTTACTTTATGTAGATAGTAACGTAGTAGTGTAATATATTACTTTTTTTTTAAAAGTAATATGTAATATATTACATTTTTTTAGTAACGACCCCATCTCTGGAGTTGGCGTTCTCTACTCTGATTTACATGAAGAACAACCGGAGGTCACGGCTCTCTGTTGAACAGGACTTGCGAGTGCCCCTCTCCTCAGTGCCACCAAGGATTCAAAAATTCTGCGCGCCCCAACAGGCACATGTATCTCACTAATTTGTAAGTCGGCAAAATATTTACAATAGCACATGTTTCAATGCTGATTGCTGAAATGTTACATTTATAATTTGTAGTTCAGGACCATGGACAATGCAGCTTCCTTGCATTGACAGTTCTCTGTGCTGAATTTCTGCTGAGTTTCCTTTGCCTCATTTTTAATGTTGTGACCTGTCTGGTTTAAATGAGTGTGTTGCTGCTTTGATGAAGCCTAATTTGATAAAGTTTCAAATTAATTTCTGAAATATTTCGTTAATAAATATTTCATGAGTAATATAGTTGTCTTTGTCACATTTTATTTGGCATTAGTAAATAATTATGCACATTTACAGATATTTTACATGATATGAGTGATAACACGTGTTATAAGGGCTATTTTGCACAATAGGTGTGCCTTGAGATTTTTACTTGTCCTTTGGTGTGCCTTGGGCACAAAAAGTTTGGGAACCACTGTTCTAGATAGTGGACGTTCTCACTCCACTCAGAATTTATGTGGCTGCGATTTCTGCCCGACATGTTCGGGTCGACGGCGCCACGGCGGGGTGCCACAGGTCGGTGTCCCACAGGTCGGTGTCCCTCTTTATGAGAGGGGCTTTACGGCAACGTCCCCCTAGCACCCCGAGGGCTCCGGCTTGGGACCTGTCCCTGCTGCCAGATGTCCTATCATCTCCTCCCTTCGAGCCCCTGGCCCAGGTGGAGCTTAGGTGGCTGCCCACGAAGGCAGCATTTCTGCTTGCCATAGCCTCAGGGAAGCGAGTCGGGGAGTTGCATGTCCTCTCCATAAACAATACATGCCCGAGGTGGGACTCTCAGGTGTTGCCCTTTGGGCAAATGTGGCATTCCCGCCCGGGGTCCTTCCACAAACCCACTTCAATCAGCCTGCCCAGCTGGCACGCTTTGACATACAGGAGTACGGCACGTCGAAGTTGCTGTGCCCTGGGGGAGCCCAAAGGGCATATATCAAGGCTACTGCCTGTATACGGCAGGAGGAGCAACTCTTGATTTTGCCCTGGCGGCACTAAAGGAGGTTATGCCCTCTAACCAGTGGCTGCCCCACTGGGTTGTCGATACCATCTCACAGGCTTACGGGGCCAGTGGCCACCCCCTGCCATCAGGCTGAGATGCCACTCTACAAGGAGCATCTCAACATCTTGGGCTGCCCTGAGGGTGGTGCCCCTGGAGACCATCTGCGCCGCGGCGTCGTGGGCGTCTTCTGGCACATTCTCCAGTTGTCATCAGGTCAATGTCGCCACTCCCCATTCTTTGGCGTGGTCCTTTTGCCGAGCTCCGCTGTTTCCAGTGGTGAGCAAGGGCTTGGATTCTTCATGACATTGTTGGTATAAGTCATCCAGTGCTTAAAGCACCGCCTCTGGCGGTCAGTAGAGACGAAATAGAACGATAGTTACGGCTGTAACTACGGTTCTATGAGTCCCGGATGACCGCCAGAGTTCCCTGTCACTCAGAATTCTTGTGTGCTCGCGAGAAGATTCTGGGAACAGATCCTCTGACGACACCGGCTGATATAGTCACAGGTGACTTTGTTGTTATTGGTACTCGAGCTGCACATGCGCGCGATGGACATATCCAGTGCTTAAAGCACCGCCTCTGGTGGTCATCCGGGACTCATAGAACCGTAGTTACAGCCGTAACTATCGTTTTATGTCATGCTGCTTTCTTCTCTCATTTCTTTAGATTTTCTACTGAGCTGCTCCAACAAAATAATATTGGCACCTACCTCTGTTAGAGAAGAAACATGTTGTTGTACATTAAGGGATGGTTTAAATCCTTTTAAATTAACTCTCCAGATTCAGTGTATGCCTATGGTAGATGGCAGTCACAGTTTCGAGAAACAGACTGGAGTACCAGCAACAGTGTTAAGCAGTGGTCCGCGGACCACAGTCAAATGTATTTAAGCCACCTAAAAAAAGGCCCTTAATAAGTTTATATTATTTAAGTGTATGCTTTATTCTGAATCTTTTCACCTCTTTGCATAGACCTCCCCTCCAACAGGTAACTGAAACCGTGATCTATGCAGTGGTAGACCAGCAAATCCCGTGTTCTGTGAGAGCAAATCAACGTTGTGAATGTTTGTGTCAAAGGAATGTGTAGTTACTTTGGAGAAAACATCAGTTTGCAGTCACATAGGGCTGTATGACATTTATATTCAGTGCATTTCTATGGGCTGAGATCAAATTATTACCCTGAGCAAGAATTTCAATTATTGTTGCTAATAATTTGCCATCCAGTCTACTTATTATGGTACCTCCAAAACAATAACACATAATGAATGGATAACTCAATCACTACAGCATGCAGAGGTATTGCTTATTCTGTAGCTACACTTACACCCCACAATGTTCACCTGCCCTGCTTACCTCTCACACGCACAAACGCACACACACACCCACACACACACACACATGCACGCACACTCATGGGAGCCTCTCCTTCATGTGTAGAGGGGGTTGTTCAGAGGGCAGAAACACACAGGCAGTCTCTCGTCTGCCCTTCACTTAAACCCTCTCTCTCACACACACACACACACACACACACACACACACACACACACACGTGTACAAACACTTCCTCTACTCAATTTCCCCTCTGCCCTCAACTTAAACCTTCACCCCAATTTTACCCCAGCCCTCTCCACGTAGCCTTACCCCCCCCAACCCAACGCCCCCTCACCCCTTACCCTGTTACCTCTCCTGTCCCCTCCACTACCATATCACCCACCCACCCACTCAGACACACACACACACACGTTCCCAATGATTTCCTATAGGTGATTGGTGATCAGGATTTGCAGGCAGGCGTCAGATGAGCTAACAGTCACATTCCTTTTCTCCTTCCACTCCCACAGTATTTCATTACTATATAAAAAAAACATGTAGACACTTGAAACTTACTCTAAATGACACCCCCTCTAAATCTTAAAGCATCCTTTTTTTTACTAGTGCAGTGCCCATTACAAATATGTGGTGCTTTTTCTTGGGTTTTCTAAAGTGAATCTTTGAAAGCGCTTACTTAGTAACGCTACATGTATTTCCATTAAAGGGGAAATATGCTGCTGATGTTCAGGTGTATATCAGTATGTAGTGTCTCTACTTTAAAGAGTCCTCTCCTGCTGATGTTCAGGTGTATATCAGTATGTAGTGTCTCTACTTTAAAGAGTCCTCTCCTGCTGATGTTCAGGTGTATATCAGTATGTAGTGTCTCTACTTTAAAGAGTCCTCTCCTGCTGATGTTCAGGTGTATATCAGTATGTAGTGTCTCTACTTTAAAGAGTCCTCTCCTGCTGATGTCCAGGTGTACATCAGTATGTAGTGTCTCTACTTTAAAGAGTCCTCTCCTGCTGATGTTCAGGTATATATCAGTATGTAGTGTCTCTACTTTAAAGAGTCCTCTCCTGCTGATGTTCAGGTGTATATCAGTATGTAGTGTCTCTACTTTAAAGAGTCCTCTCCTGCTGATGTTCAGGTATATATCAGTATGTAGTGTCTCTACTTTAAAGAGTCCTCTCCTGCTGATGTTCAGGTGTATATCAGTATGTAGTCTCTACTTTAAAGAGTCCTCTCCTGCTGATGTTCAGGTGTATATCAGTATGTAGTCCTCTCTACTTTAAAGAGCCCTCTCCTGCTGATGTTCAGGTGTATATCAGTATGTAGTCTCTACTTTAAAGAGTCCTCTCCTGCTGATGTTCAGGTGTATATCAGTATGTAGTGTCTCTACTTTAAAGAGTCCTCTCCTGCTGATGTTCAGGTGTATATCAGTATGTAGTGTCTCTACTTTAAAGAGTCCTCTCCTGCTGATGTTCAGGTGTATATCAGTATGTAGTCTCTACTTTAAAGAGTCCTCTCCTGCTGATGTTCAGGTGTATATCAGTATGTAGTCTCTACTTTAAAGAGTCCTCTCCTGCTGATGTTCAGGTGTATATCAGTATGTAGTGTCTCTACATGTCTCCATGCTTTAATGTTCAAAAAGCTCTTTATTTTTCTCATACTGCCTGTGCTGCAGCACCTCTTTTCACCCTCTGTCTGAAACCAGAGCCCAGTCTGCTCTGATTGGTTAGCTGGCCGGCTCTGTTGTGATTGGTTAACCACTTAGTGATGTTGCTCCACTTAACTAGTACAGTCATGTACAATGTGATAGCTAATAGAAGCGTCAGTCTTACAGAGTTATGTCACTATGTTGGGCTTTTAGCCTTTCCAGACCATTTACAAACCTGTATAACTCACTAAAGGGAAGGGAACCCCCCACAATGTATGAAAGGTCCTCTTTAAACAGACATCATTAAATGTGTCTGTTCAGGTTTGACGAACACTGCAGACTGGCTGACACCTTAGACCAGGGCTATTCAACCTTATTAGTCGGGGCCACGTTTTCAGAAAGAGATCTATGCTCCTCTCCACGTGACTCTTGGTGAGATTTGAAATGGGGGAGCAAATCTTGTAAAGAAAAATAATAGCAAACATCGTTGGGGGTCATACCCCAGAAAAAGCAAGACCTTATTTGAAACAAATTACCTAAATATCTACACCAACCATCCTCTTGTATTAAATCAAGAAACTGACACATTATGTTAAAGTTCTGTCAATATCCTGTGTTTTCAGTATCACTGTCAGAGCAGCAACATCAGTGCGCCTTCAGACAGAGAGTGGTACTGCAGGGAGACCGTGAGAGGCTCTAAAACCAACATGATCATATATTCAGATGAAGTTATGTGAGATTCTGAGAAGGTTATTGAAGGGCAAGCTGATAAAGTCAGGAGTACACCACAGCAACTGTAGAAAGAGGAGTGCTGTGAAGACTGGGAATCTCAACAGACTGTTTCTCCTTCTGTCCGTTTCAGGTTCATGATTTTCAGGTGACTGGTGAGAAGAGGGTGAACACCTGGATAACATTTAAATAATACTGTTAGACAGGCTCTTCGGTGGATCATGCATTTGCTGAATAATAGGAGATGCTTTGAAAGATTTAGGATAAGATGAAGAATAAAATGTTAACGATACATTTAGTCAAACATTGCACACAGAATCAACACTCGCCTATGGCAGGACAGCAGCTGAAATATTTACATCATCCTTTGTGCCTTCCATAAATGTTTTGATCTTCAGGTTTGCTCTCTGGTATCTCAGTTCATGTAACGGAGCACCGCTCTGAAAAGGTTCAGACATGAGAACCGCGGAGCACTTTAAGGTCATGCCTTCTGTCCAAACGGGATTATAGGATCTTCTTCACAGCTACAGGTGTGTGGAGATGTTATAAAAGGTGGAATAAAGTGACAGCAGCAGAGTGTGAAGCTGAGGTCAGAGGTCAGGCCTGAGAGCCGGTTTGTCTGCTGCCAAACACACACACACACACACACTAGTCTATACAATATGTACTTTGACAATGCTTGGGACTAAAAGTCGGGATTTATTTGTCCTTTGCAGACTTTAAAATATGGAGGAAGATTAGGCCACCTGTGCATTTTTTGGGGCTAATCTGAACAAAAGTTATTATTCGTTTTAATATTGTGATTATGACTTTAATCTCAGAAATAGCTGAACAAATCGTCAGATTTATCAAATAAACACAGGCCCTAATCCTCTTCCGTATTCTAACAGTCATTGTTGTTAATGTAGCGGCCATATTTTGAGATCTTGGCTTTTTTGTTTCTAAACCATAGCCTGTTTCCGACTGCTGAAAATACACATTCAGGTGCTCCTTTTTATACTTTGTGTATTTTGGGCTGTAGATTTCTCCTAGATTCAATGTAAGTTAGCATTACATAATGCTTCTTTTGCATATTTACATAATATTTCAGAAATCTTATTTAAAACAATTAATGTCTTAAAGGTAGGGTAGGTAAGAATGGAGAAACCAGCTCGAGTGCGCTAGAATTTGAAAATACACATCCGGAGAAAATCTGCCACTTCCTCACAGAGCCCCTCCTCCAACACACACGAACGCGCACATGACCAATGAGGGCACGAGATAAGTTTGTGCACAGATGGAAGGCTGACAGGCAGGTAGGCCATCCAGTTATTTTAGCCGGGCCGGCTCAGATGATTGGTCGTGCTTTTTACAGTACCACGGCTTCCAGAGATGACATTTTTTTATGGATTTTGTGTCAAAGCACTTAAGATATTCATTGCTATCGGGACGTTAAGAGCATTCCATGGAATATAACAAAAAGTGTATCTTGAGCCGGTTTCTCAAACTTACCTACCCCACCTTTAAGTGTATCTGGGAAGTTACACATGTTACTCTATTCACCTTGGTGATCAAAATGCATGCTGATCAATGCATCAATATTTCTTATTATTTGCATTATTAAGAGCCGCTGGAAGTCACTCATACAGAATACTCACAGTAACAACAGTCATCATCTCTGAGCTTGAATGAACGCAGCTCGGATGTAGCAGAACAGGAAATAAGGGGCGTGCTCAAAGGTACTTCAGTGGTGGTAATTAGGGAGGGAGGGGGGGTGCTATACTTTCACTTTCACCACCCAAACTGCTTCCCTCTTTGGAACAGCACCGCCCCCTGTTGGAGACTGCTCTCTGACTGTGTGTGTGTGTGTGTGTGTGTGTGTGTGTGTGTGTGGAGATGTCTCTGATCAGTCACAGGTATACACAGTGAAGCCCACGGTGGGGTCTTCTTAATGCAGGAACGTGTGTGTGTGACGTGTTCTCCTGCAGCCTCAGACAGGGAGGAGCAGCTGGAGGCTGCCTGCTGTCGACACACACAATTTATGACGCCTCATCTCACTTTGAAGAGCAGCTTCTGTTTGTACACACTGACTGCTGCAACCAGACACACACACACACACACAGTATTGTTATTAAAGCAGTCCAGTTTAAGGTTCTGAACTACATCTAATATCTATGTGTGTGTGTGTGTGTGTGTGTGTGTGTGTGTGTGTGTGTGTGTGTGTGTGTGTGTGTGTGTGTGTGTACTATATTAACAAAGCACTTATATACTAATAAAGGACTGGCTTACCTAAAGCCAGTTGAGTAGCACTTGAAATGTTTTGGCTCTATGAAACCTGATGTACTTATATGATTCTGTTTTCCTCAAGGTTGTGTCTTCCTGGTCGAATGTACTTATTGTAAGTCGCTAAATGCGTCAGCTAAATGCAATGTAATGTGTGTGTGTGTGTGTGGCCTAGCATTACTATACTTGTGGGGACCTAAATCTGTTTACATTGTCACGTGTGGGGACTCGCCTCCCTTATGGGGACAAATTGGAGGTCCCCATGAGGGGAATCATTACTTTTAGGGTGAAGACTTGGTTAGGTTTAGGATTAGGATTAGGGTAAGGTTAGGTTAAGGGTTAGGCATGTGTTGGTTAAGGTTAGGATAAGTCTCCAGGAAATGCATGTAAGTCAATGTAATGTCCCCTGAAGTGATGTATACATGGTATGTGTGTGTGTGTGTGTGTGTGTGTGTGTGTGTGTGTGTGTGTGTGTGGTGTGTGTGTGTGTGTGTGTGTGTGTGTGTGTGTGTGTGTGTGTGTGTGTGTGTGTGTGTGTGTGTGTGTGTGTGTGTGTGTGTGTGTGCTAGAGTACAGCTAGGGGAAGTCTTCAGGGTTCATCCGTAGGTCACTGGCAATGCAACTCCGCCTCAAAACACACACGACCCTGAGTTGTTGTGTTTTGAAAACAGTCAACAAATAATGAGTTATGTTAAGAAGTCATTAACACTGAGTGAGGTGAAAGGTCAATAATGATCGAGAGACACTGAGGCAGGAGAGGGAAATAAAGAGAGAAAATATGTATTAAAAACAGAAACCGATTTGCTTTGAACAACAAATGAACAAAACACTGCACTGACCTCAGTCTGTGTGGCAATAAGAAACTTGCAGGGCGGTGTATGTATTCAAACCAAATTGTACTACATTCCAAAAGGATTCTGGAGAAAAAATATTTGACAGTATAATTAAACCAATAGGTTTATATGTAAGTTGAGAGAAGACTGGAACAGGACAGGAAAGAGACCCTCCACACGGAGAGATCTGTCGAATAACTTTAAACGTTTACAGGACATCACCACATAATGCCCGCTACAAAAACATTGAAGTCCAAGAGACACACTTCTGTCCAGGGCACTAAAAACCCAACAGCTGAAAACAGTCAGCTGATCATTGACGTTCAAAACACCACAGATTAAAAGTCATGAACCAATTCAATTTTGAGTGATTGGATTGAGAGATTTACCGATTATTTGACTTTAAATGGTGAATAACGTTGGTATGAGCATTCGTCAGGTAACACAGTGATCCTGACCAATCACAGGCTCAGCGAGCAGCGACTGGCAGAAACAGGAAGACAGAGAGAGGAGAGACTGATGTACTTCTTGCTCCACTCTGAGGTGTTGTCTGCATTAACAGATTTAGAACATAATTGACTTCTATACGTTGAACCCTGAAGAGAACGTTCTGCTGGCTGGAGAGACAGCCGCTCCACCCGCTGCTTAACATGGACCTGCCCCCCACAGCCTGAGGGTCTCCACCACCACAAGACCCCTGAAGTAGGTATTGATATATAAACTGTATTTGTAGAATGATATTGGAACTGTGAAAACGTGTGTATTTATTTGTGTGATGTTATGTAAACTGCTTTTTTCTCAAGACAGTAAAACGAATTGAATTTAAAACTGATAAAAAGAATGAAGGAAAGAAAGAAAGAAAGATAGAGGGGGAGAAAGACAAAAAGCCAGAGAGAGAGAGAGAAAGTTCTAGAAGAAAGAAAGAAAACAAAGAGTGAGAGGAGGAATGAGAGAAACAGAGAGTGACCTCTGTCTGAACCCACTGCTGAACTTCTGCCTCAGTGTACTCCAGTTAACCTGACACACACACACACCCACACACACACACACACACACACACACACACACACACACACACACACATATACACACACACATACATACATACATACACACACACACACACACACACACACACACACACACTACATACACACACACACACACACACACACACACACACACACTACATACACATTGCCAGGAGGCACAGTTTCAGCTATAATGGAGCAGGAGGATACTATGTGTGTTTCCAGTTCAGCTTTGGAAGTATGAATGGGAGCTGATCCCAGCATTAGTCATGTCAGCACTAGCTCCTGGCTCCCCCCTCCACTGTCCCCCCCCCCACACACACACACACACACACACACAAATGCATAAGCATGCATACACACAACAGCGGCGAAGTGGAACACGTCACAATAGAGGAAACAGAAACAGCATCTCAGCTGCTGCTGTCATTTTGACTCAGTTTATTCAAAGTAATCATTGGTCATCTTTCATAAAGTATTGTAAAAATGATTAATCATTGTTATAAGAAGTTTTAATCAGAGCTGGATGTGTTTAGTGTAGAAATTAGTGAACAGACACATTGCAGAGATCTGTCATATCTCAGGTAGTTTGAAAATGCATCAGATGAGACAAAATGACATTCAAGACATTTCTTTCTACAATATCCAAGTATTAGAACTATAATTTAGTTAAATTAGGAAAAGATAGTTTATTATGGTTAAAGAAATATTCTTTTTTTAAATTGTTTTGAATGCACGCATAATGCAATGCCAACACAAATTAAAAGCTAGATGTGATTGGTTTGAGAAGCTTTTCGTTATATTGTTGAAAGTATACAATACAATCTATGAAATAAATGCTCTGACAAAAGAATTATAACACCTAGTGTCTGTGGTCACAGTAACTCCACAAATATTATAAAACAACCAACCTGTCTGTCTGCCTGTCTGCCTTTCATCTGAAATGATTGGCCCTTCTGGACTGGGTTTTCTGAACTGGGTTTACTGTTGAATAATTAAAAAGCAAGTTTACTCTATATGCCCAATATTAGCGGTGTGTGTGTCTGCCCAAGGACAATTTAAGGTAAACCTAATAGAGGTGTCATACATAATAACCTAATAAAAGTAAATGTAACAACTACTACAGTGCAACAGAACAGGAATATTGAATGTGGTATCTTAAACATAAGATCTCTAGCATCTAAAGCAATATTGGTAAATGATTTAATATCAGATTATAATATTGATATATGCTGTCTCACTGAAACTTGGTTGAGACATGAAGAATATGTCAGCATAAATGAGGCCACTCCACCCAGCCATATCAATACTCATATTGCCCGAGGCACGGGCCGAGGAGGTGGAGTTGCAGCAATCTTTGACTCAAGTTTACTTATCAATACTAAACCAAAATTAAATGATACCTCCTTTGAAAGTCTCGTTTTTAGTCTTACGCATCCGACCTGGAAAACTTTGCAGCCAATCTTATTTGTTACAGTGTACCGTGCACCAGGTCCTTATTCAGAATTCTTATCTGAATTCTCTGAGTTTTTATCAACTTTGGTTCTTAAAACAGATAAAGTAATTATCGTAGGTGACTTTAATATTCATGTTGACGATGATAAAAATAGCCTTACTGTTGCATTTAACTCTATATTAGATTCTGTTGGTTTCCGTCAGAGTGTAAATAAACCAACCCACTGCTATAATCACACTCTTGACCTTGTTCTGACTTATGGTATTGAAATTGAGCAACTATTAGTCGAACCGCATAATCCTGCTTTATCCAACCATTTCTTAGTAACTTTTGAAGTACTGTTACTAGACTACAAAGCATTAGTCAAAAGCTCCTGCAGCAGAAACCTATCTGTTAGTGCTATAGCCAAATTTAAGGAAGAGATTCCACCAATACTTAACTCGATAGCATGTCTGCATGTAAGGGAGGAAACCTCAAATTGATCATGTTGTTGATAGTGCTACAGATGTGCTGCGAATAAAATTAGACTCTGTTGCTCCTTTGAAAAAGAAGAAAATAAAACAACATAGATTAGCTCCATGGCATAATGCCGAAACCCGCAAAATAAAGCAAAAGTCGAGACAACTTGAAAGGATATGGCGTTCCACTAAACTTGAAGAATCTCGTTTAATTTGGCATATTACTCTCAATGAATATAAGAAAGCACTGCGTAAAGCGAGAGCAGCCTACTACTCTTCATTAATAGATGAGAATAAGAATAATGCAAGATTTCTTTTCAGCACTGTAGCCAGGCTGACAGAAAGCCACAGCTCGATTGAGCCTTCTATTCCCATAGCACTCAGTAGCAATGATTTTATGTGCTTTTTTAACGATAAAATTGTTACTCTTAGAAACAAAATTAATGACCTCTTGCCTTTGACCAGTATAGTGTTATCAACAGCTCCCGGAAACGTAAGTTCTAATATTACACTAGATAGTAAACTAGAATGCTTTTCAGCCATAAACCTTGAGCAATTAAATTCAATGATTCTCTCTTCTAAACCATCAACGTGTATCTTAGACCCAATTACAACTAAGCTGTTGAAGGAAGTTTTTCCATTAATTAGCACTTCTTTATTAAATATTATGAATATGTCTTTATTATCAGGCTATGTTCCACAATCATTCAAAGTAGCAGTGATAAAACCGCTTCTTAAAAAGCACAACCTCGATCCAGAGGTTTTAGCCAACTATAGACCTATTTCTAATCTTCCGTTCCTCTCAAAGATTCTTGAGAAAGCAGTCGCAAAACAGCTGTGTGATTACTTAAAAAACAATGATTTATTTGAAGATTTTCAGTCTGGCTTTAGAACACATCATAGCACAGAGACAGCTCTGGTTAAAGTCACAAATGACATTCTAATAGCCTCAGACAAGGGACTTGTCTCTATTCTTGTCTTGTTCGATCTCAGTGCTGCATTTGATACTATCGACCATGATATCTTATTGCAAAGACTAGAGCACTTAGTTGGCATACAGGGAACTGCTTTGGGCTGGTTTAGGTCCTATCTATCTGAACGCTCTCAGTTTGTATGTGTCAACGATGAATCTTCCACGCAAACTAAAGTTAGCCATGGAGTGCCACAGGGCTCAGTGCTCGGACCTATTTTGTTCACATTATATATGCTTCCGTTAGGCAATATTATAAGGAATCATTCTGTACATTTTCATATTTATGCGGATGATACTCAACTATATTTATCAATCAAGCCTGATGAAATTAATCATCTAAATAAAATTCAAGACTGCCTCAAGGACTTAAAAACTTTTTTATGTTAAAAACGACCAAAACTGAAGTTATTGTACTTGGCCCGAAGAATCTAGGAAACAAATTATCTAAATATATACTAACTATGGATGGCATTCATTTGGCCTCCAGTGAGACTGTAAGGAATCTTGGTGTTATATTTGTTCAGGATTTATCCTTTAACACCCACATAAAATCAATTTCAAGGACCGCCTACTTCCATCTACGTAACATTGCAAAACTCAGGCATATCTTGCCTCAAAACGATGCAGAGAAACTAGTCCATGCATTTGTTACTTCAAGGCTGTATTATTGTAACTCCTTATTATCAGGGTGTACCAAGAAGTCAGTCAAGTCGCTTCAGCTGATTCAAAATGCTGCAGCTCGTGTACTAACCAGAGTTAGGAAAAGGGACCACATTACTCCTGTTCTGGCTGCCTTACACTGGCTCCCTATAGAACACAGGATATAATTTAAAATTCTTCTTCTCGCCTACAAAGCCCTTAATGGGCAGGCGCCATCTTACCTTAAAGAACTCATTATACCCTACTGTCCTACTAGGTTATTGCGTTCCAAGAATGCAGGGTTGTTGGTTGTTCCTAGAGTCTCTAAAAGTACAATGGGAGCCAGAGCCTTTTCTTATCGAGCTCCACATTTGTGGAATCAGCTTCCAGTTTGTGTTCGGGCGGCAGACACCCTATCCGTTTTTAAGAGTGCGCTTAAGACCTTCCTTTTTGATCAAGCTTATAGTTAGGGCTGATTAGATTCAGCCCCTAGTTTTGCTGATATAGGCTTAGTTTGTCGGGGGACATCTTACTTCTTCCTTCTCTCTGTCTATACATTACATATCATTTAGCTGACGCTTTTATCCAAAGCGACTTACAATAAGTACATTCGACCAGGAAGACACAACCTTGTACCTGTGTACTCTCATGTTCCGATTAACCCAGCTTCCCCAAATTTATTTCTTTTTGATGTCTATATACGCCGGGATCTGGAGTCATGGATGATCCTGCGGTCCTGTGTCCTGGATTGCGAGCCCTGGATCTTGAGTCGTGGCTGTGGTCCTGGTTCATAAGTCCTGGATGGATATCATTGTGGATTCATCTTCCTATTATACACACATGCATTTCCAAACATTTGGACTACCTATGTTGTAAATGTATTATCTCTTCGATTTACACACGGCATCTATTGCACGTCTGTCCGTCCTGGGAGAGGGATCCCTCCTCTGTTGCTCTCCCTGAGGTTTCTCCCATGTTCCCCTTTAAACTGTGGGTTTTCTCTGGAAGTTTTTCCTTGTACGATGTGAGGGTCTAAGGCAGGGGTGGGGAACCTCCCTGGCTGGTTTGGCTCTCGAGGTAATTTATAAACACAGGCAAAAAAATTAAAGAAATCTAGACCGCAAAATAATTAAACAAGTGAGTGCCTGTTTTTCCTGGCAACGGTCATGGTCCTTGAACACAACACGAGCCTAACGTGTCATCTCGTGGTATATGTCTCGTCTGACAGGGGTGCAGTGCTGACGGAGAGCACCAGAACGCCGCTCCGGGACTTAAAAAAATTGCAGTACCCATAAATCCGTAGGCTACACATACTGCAGTTTTTGCGTGGCTGTGTCTTTAGTTGAAAGCCCAGTGGCGATCTGTTCATCTGTCATTCTGATCATACAGTCAATAACTTTGTTGTTATTAGCATCTGGTTAGCTAGCTATGCTAACGAATATAAGAAGCTTTTTCTCCAACCAGTGAGGTAAAGGCACATCTTTATATGATCATTATAGTTATCATAAAACAAGATAATAAAGTAAACAGGTATAAAATACTATATGACAGTAAAAAAAAGTTGTTATTAATAAACAAGAATACAGTTTGAAAGGAGAGTGATTTGTAAAATATCCATAAAGAAAAAGTAAATCTGCTTACAGTTCTGTTTCATCTGGGTGTTGAGAGATGTATCCAGAGATCTCTTCATTTTGCTCCTAAAGTGCACCAGATTCATGCTTTCAACTTCAATATTTAAAAACAAATCTTCCCGGGGGAGCATGCCCCCGGACCCCCCTAGAGGAGGTTAGGTCCCCCCCACTTAAATCATGTCCATGGATAGGAAACTAAATACATTTGCACACATCTTGTGTCCATATCTTTCTGTTTGGTGGTCATGCCACAACCGTGCACGTGCATACGCGAGTCATGGCAAGATATCTGGATTAAGAGGTTGCTTTTTCTTTGCACAGCATGAAAGAAAGGCCAAATGAATGGGCTGTGATTTTTAAGCAGAGGTCAATAATTTGTACGGCCCTCGGAGGATGTTGAAAAAATTGAAATGGCCCTTGAGAGGAAAAAGGTTCCCCACCCCTGGTCTAAGGACAGAGGGTGTCGTATTGTCATACTGATATTCTGTACAAACTGTGAAGTCCACTGAGACAAATGTAACATTTGTGATATTGGGCTATATAAATAAACATTAATTGATTGATTGATTGGGTGGCTTCTTAAATGTTACCTACCAGGTAGGCTATAATATGTCACTTTTTTTCAATAGAATGTCTAAAATGACATAATCTATATTATATAGAATACATAAAACATTTATTTTTATTTTTTATTCTATAACAGATGTTACCAACAATTTCCAAACCCAGATACATTTAAAGGTGGGGTAGGTAAGTTTGAGAAACCGGCTCGAGATACACTTTTTGTTATATTCCATGGAATGCTCTTAACATCCCGATAGCAATGAATATCTGAAGTGCTTTGACAAAAAATCCATAACAAAATTTCATCTGTGGAAGCCGTAGTGCTGTAAAAAGCACGACCAATCATTTTAGCCCGGCTGAAATAACTGGATATCAGTAGCGTGGCGTGGGGAAAAAATTAGGGGAAGCCAATAATACGTCCTTTCTTTTGGGTCGGGGGTGTGGTGGTCAATATAATAACGTAACCAGATGAGTGATTAGAGCACCCGGTATCATTTTACACACATTTGTATCATACAGATGCAGGACTTACACACGCCTGTTATCTAACCGACAGGTCCGCACGCACTCTCCAGCCCAAACTCTAATAAGCATTCATTCACGAACTAAATCAACAACGGCACTTAACATGGCTGCCACTGACGTACTTCCGGGTCATTTCACTTGGTTAGGAAGGTTCCTAAGCTAAATGGACTATTGAAACGCAACCCGAGACTTAGGGTCCTTCTCACTTCGGTTAAATGGATTCCTTGCGTCCCTCACTTGCGTCGTTTCCCTGCGACTAGTCCCTCCCACCAGGGAAGCATGGAGAGACGCAAGGAAACCACGAGAAGCAGGGAAATGAGTTTTAAGAGCAATGGGACGTCCTTTCCTCCGGAGCGTCACGTGAAGCGACGTCCGTTTGTGATGACGCCGCACAGCTCGTCTGACAGCAGCTCTGTCCCCGTTATTTCAACACACACCCCCGCCTCTGTTAGCACACATTTACTGACACAAACATTTGTATCATCTGTTGTAGACCCAAATACATAAAATAAGATAAGAACTAATTCTCAAAAAAGATAAACGCCATTCTTAAAATGTATAAACGAACAATAGTTAGATTAATATTGATTAGAGTGCACAATAGAAATAAAATAATTGAGAGAAGAAAAATATATATGTTATCTATCAAAACCCAGTTAGATTAACATTCATTGGATTGCACACTTTGTTTGTTTGTGTGGATATGTAGCACATTAACATTGTAATAGCACTTAATGACTGACTGAATGGAAATGACAATAAATGAAAATGTAAAACGAAAAAAGCGATCATGAAAATGTTTCCAAAAAATGAATTAAATGATTTTTGACCACTTTGTTGTTCAGATATATCACATATTTGTAACTAAATGAGACTTGAATTGAAACAAAACACGGTATAAACTGAGGAGTGACTCCCGTGAGGTTCATGTATTTTCTTCACTCCGCTGGGAAACGGCTCTCATGTCAAGAAGCATCAGATCAGTGCATGCGCTGCATCGTCCAATCAGTGAGCGATACACAGTAAGGGGGCGGGGCGAGTGTCTGAGGATTTCATCGGAGGATGGTCTGGTGGTTCCTCGGTTATCGCTCCTCCATTATCGCTCCTCGCTCCTCCGGCAAAAAATAAGGCCATAGAGAGGCGAAGTCCCTCCCCTTCCGAAAGCCTCCATGGGACCCCGGAAGCGGAAAATTATACATTGAAGTCAATGGAGAGAGAAAGGTTATCTTTTGATCCCGTTTGAATTCTGCCACGAATGACACATATGATGTTTGTCAATTTAAAAGAACATTTTGCAAGTCAAAAAAATAAAAATGTGTCGTAAAACTGTGAAGTTACACATTTTTTCGTGTGAAACCGCTCAGTGAACTACAGGTCTCTCGTCTCGCACAATACGCGTCACCAACATAAAGATGGCCGTCACGTTAGCACATTTCACCACATTCTTTCAGAATGAGAATAAAAGTATTTTACGAGGTGAAAATCACTACAAGTCTGGGCACGTTGAGAGCTGTACCTATATGAAAGGGGAGTTAGTCGGTTCTGTAAGAGCCAGCATGCGGGACCGGCTTTACAAGGTTTCGGTGAGTAATATGAGTGCAATGTGTAACGTTAATGTCAGCTAGCTAACATTAGCTAACAAGGTACACTAACGTGTTTTGTTTTAGCAACTAGTTTTCTCCTTAAGAACTTCGTGGTCTCTGTGTATGCTGTGGATAACATTAGTGTTCACAAGAACAAGGTACACTCCCGTGTTTTGTTTTAGTTGCTCTTCAGATTGAAGCGGCCAGTTTTATATCGACTATACTGTATGTGTGATCTCCTTTTTCTCGTTGTGTCATTTGAGTTTATTTGCTGTGTGTCGATTCAAGGATTTTGGTTATCTAGTCACAGCTGTGTGTGACTTCCTCTGGTACACCGGTATGTGTTTTCCTAATGTAGAGAGCATTGATTAATTAATAAACTACACACTGAGTCTAGATCCTGACCAAATCCTTTTTTATTGTTGATCAAATGTTTTTCAAAAACGTATTCATACACATTTAGAAAAATACAATGTACAATCACAACCAATACAACACAAATTACAAAAAATACAGAAAAACAAACAATAACAACAGACAAGAGGACACAACTATGGAAAAATAAACCCTCCCACCCCCAGATCCGGACCATCCTTGTATTATTGCTCATTCAATCTATTATAGCATGCTAACAAATGGTACTTACTTTATTTTTACAGATCTGCATGGGAGACGATGGCGCGATGCAGAGCGCTGTCTGTGATTGTGCACAGGAGATGTACAAATGCAGCCACGCTGCAGCATTGGCAATATTTGCCATGTGGCAGATCAGCTCCACAGATGTTGAGTGCCAGTGGAGGAAGCCTGGCACTTCCAAAGTAGTCCAGCCGGTGTCTCAACTTTACCAACAGCGAGAGGAGACATACAACCCACTGGCCAGAGACATCGCCAACTGTCAACTGGGGGGTTGTAAACGAGGCCGAAGGGGTGAAGGCTTTTGTGGAGGCCTATCAAGTGACAGTGTTCGAATCGAGTCTGGTCTCTTTGTGAGTGAGTCGGGTGTTCTGGGAGCATCACCCGATGGACTTGTGCAGCCATCTGCCCTGCTGGAGGTGAAGTGTCCACACAGCCAGAGGAACATGACCATCACGGAGGCAGTCCAGTTACCATCCTTCTGTCTCCGTGAGGAGGGTGGGTCATATATTCTCAAGGAGAATCACCCATACTGGCACCAGGTCCAAGGGCAGGTGCACATCACAGACCGGAGTCTCTGCTACTTTGTTGTGTGGACCACGAAGGAGGCGATCATCATCCCCATCCCCAAAGACCCTGCATGGCATGGAAATCTCCTCCTCCTGGAACAATTCTACACCCAGCATATGTTGCTGTGTTGGCCAGTAGAGAGGAGGACATTTCAATAAACATACTCTTAACACCTTCGGACTCTGCGTTGTGTTTCGTATGTGTGATGGGGTGTTATGCAGGTGGGAGGAAAACAGGACACAGCAGATTGGGATTGTGGTGGAGATGCTGAGCAGTTATTTAATTGTTGCATGTAATTATTATTATACTGCGTGCTTCTTAGTTATTCCATCTTTTGCTGTAACATGGATCTGTATATAACTCTATATTTACTTGTTATCTACCACACTTCCTTCTACATCATACACCATCATTATACATGATGGTGTATATAGGATATATATATATTTGTTTACATATCTGTAAATTGTATAATTGTATTTAAACGTCTTTTTGATCTCTCAAACTGAGTAAGATTGACAATAAAGTTGACTTTGAAAAATATATATATTCTTTATGAAAATAGTTGACTGTTGTCAAATGAATCCAAATGAAACGTTGGACTGAACTACGCCTTTAAATCTCTACGACTGTTTTTCAGTGGGATGGCAAGTTCCTATCTTTAAACATTTATTAGTTTTTTCTCAGAACAGATTTAATTTTCTGAAGTTAATTTAACTTTGCCGACCATGTAAGGTCATCATTAAAAGGTACAATCAATTTGTTTAGGGTTGACTAAAATAATGAAAAACATTCATTTGGATAATTTACTGACAGAATCAGAAACTCAATGATGCTTTACTCACCTGTTCCCTTTTTATAAAGTGAAACAGTTGAAACGATAGATTTTAGTAAACTTAAAAACAACCTTCTCCAAAAGCTATCAAGGAATATACCGAATACTTGTTTTAGAACTTTATTACATATTTTTATATAAATAGTTTGAATGATCCATAATTGACAGAAGCTTGTGTTTACACTGACCTGTTACTCATATATTAATGTCTTTGTAACTTCAGTAAACCACTACCTCACTAATTTCTTTCATTCATCACGGTTCAGTAAACTAAGTGATACATGAACCAGTTTAATCATTATAATAACGTAGGATTGCAACTCTTTGAAACTGTAGGTGGCTCTTAAAAGAGCTGTTGTGTTTGGGTGTGCTGGTCTCAGGTCAGTCTAAGCCCTCTCTCCGCGGATGCGGCGGGCCAGCTGGATGTCCTTGGGCATGATGGTGACCCTCTTTGCTTGGTTCATCTTACTGGGGGGCAGCTACATGGATGTCGGTGCAGTCCACAATCATTGCGCAGTTGAAGGCAGAATGAATTTATTATTGACTCCGAATGAAGCACAACTTCATGTCATACAATACAATGACTTTATTTGTAATTGTGTAAAAAAATATGAGCATTGATTAGCAAGCAGGACCTGCAGGAACAGAGAATGGTGATGGAGCTGGGAAGAGAGAAGAATAAAGAAAACAGATCAACTTTATTATCGGATATTAAAAATTCAATTTCAAAACAAGTTGCCGCTCCTACAGTTTTCTAGTATGTAAAGATGATTTCACATGACCTATGCAAAATATCACACTCAATACATGTGTGTCTCTGGGGGGTGCATTGTGCCTTTGATGTATATAAATAATATACCATAACCAAATACTATTACGTACAGTGGAAATCAGGTTGCCAGAGCAGGTCAGTGTGCATGTTCCTCAACGTCTCAGCAGTTACAGGTGAGGTAAAGAAAATAAAAGAAAAAAAGGTCAGTAACAACACTTTAAAGTAACAACACTTTGAATAATTATCTCTTCTAACAATTTTCTCTCAATAAGCACACAACGACTGTCTTTCCAACAAACAGATTGTCATCACAATGAAACACGTCCAGAAGAATGTCATGCAAAGCTCCCTGCCTGCCTTCGACTCTCCCTGAACTGCTTCCTTAGCACCCGGTGGAGGGCGCAGTAGGCTACTCTTCAAATGTTTCACGAAATACTTACCATCATGTTTGGTTACTGTTTAACATTTTGGTTTACTTCATGTAATAAAATAATAACTTAATGGTAAGGCTACTAAAAATGACAAGGCTAAGTAATGTAATGCTAACTAACGTGCTCGCTACTCGTCGCTACTAGCTAGGTAGCTAACTTGACTATGTTCCATGCACAACATGTATATTACCTATGATATTACCTGATATGTCTGATCCAGCGACTCCTGGTCCTTTCATCAGACGGGAATCGATAGAAGGAGCAAGTGGTATGATCACTTTTATGACTACAACCTGGTACAAAGCACACAGGCATCTTGTAAAAGTGAATTTATTTTTAGCGATCTATAATTTATTGGAGGGAATAAATCAGTTATGAGATCTTCTTCTTCTTCGCTTTAATTACGAGTCTTATTATAAATCACCGAGCATGCCTGTGACATCACTTACGCGACCCAGAATGGGATTTGGGATTTGTAGTCTTTGTAGTAGCGTATTTTTCATAGTCTTATATTTCAGCAGTTTTACGACAAAATGTGACTTTTTTGACATGGAAATGATTGTTTAAGATTGACAAACATCATATGTGTAGTTCGTGGCACCATTCAAACGGGATCAAAAGATACGTGTTCTCTCTCCATTGAATTCAATGTACATTTTTCGCTTCCGGGGTCCCATGGTCCGGAAGTAGAAGGGCGTGACTTCGCCTCTCCATTGGGACGCTACTCAAGATGGCGCAGACAAATCGACTTCCGGTGAGACCGAGACCGAGGAGCGACGAAATGAAAAATAAGAGAAGTGAGAAGGGCCGTTAGTCCCGCCCACAGGAGATGCGAACGGAGGAACCGAGGAGAGAGGAGGGGAAGCAGCAGGCGGTTAGAGAAATGAGAACTCCTCTCCTCTGAGCGGTCATTTTAAAGAGACGTCCATTAATGATGACAGGAGGCACAGCAGCCCTCTGTCTGATGGACAGATGTGTTCATGACGACTTATATATTTACTTTGAATTCATTCACAGTGCGGTATAATGAGACAATAACAGACTACAGATGTGGACACACACACACACACACATACACACACACACACACACACACACACACACACACACACACACACACATATATTTATATAAATAAATACCATTTCAGAATCAAACAGAGCACTCTCATGATAACGTAACACTATCAGAGACTGGATATACCCCCCCCCCCCCCCCTCTCTCTGGTCGCTACAATGAGGGAAATAAATTACGGGCCAAAAGTTGTATTTACAAGTATTAAAAGTATGCATAGGACACCAAACCAACTGAGACCTGTCTGTCCGCTGCATCTACGCACTGTACAACACACACACCTACGCACTGTACAACACACACCTACACACTGTACAACACACACACCTACACACTGTACCACACACACCAACACACTGTACCACACACACCTACAGCTCCTAAAGCACATAATCAGGCTACAGCCGTTGTGTATTTTATTATGTGAAGCTCTAAATGGTTTTAGAAAAATATCGACTCTTTGTTTGTAGATATCTACTAAACTACAGCAAATAAAGAGAGTAGGCCTGTTATACTGAGTGATATATATTATACACACTGCTCTGCTTTCTGCACGGACCTCACAGCTGTTCTCTCTGTAAATATCGCGTTGCGATGAAAGCAGTTAATAAAATAATATCCAGGATGCATGCAGAGCTGTCATTGGCTGAGATAAGTCCGGCCGTGCGTCACGACGCTTTGAAACATATCTGTTCCCGGAAATGCATCCACGAAGGAGCCGTGGAGGACCCATCAGTGTATCCTCTGTTAGAGCTCCTCCAGAGAGCCTCCTCGACGCTCGATCCTCGAAGTGCATTTAGAGAAATGAGATGTCCTTCAACATGGCGCGCTAAAATTCATTTCACTATCGGAGGACCGAGGAGTCGAGGAGTCGAGGAGGGGGGATTTGATGAAATGAGAAAGGGCCAGAGGCTCACCGCAATGACAACAACTCCCATAATCCCACGCTTCTTCACCAATCTACGTTTTTTGTCATTATTTAATTGGGTGACCCCTAGTGGCAGAAAGGACATACTACGTTTAATCTCAAATCAAAAAGAAATCATGCCAGCAAATCATTGTATAGACATCCCAGATCAACTCCTGAACCAGAACAATGACTGTCCCTCAACAACACTCCTCATGTCCCAATATGGATCATGGTAAAGTAATTATTATTTTTATTTTTTTTGAATAAACCAAGATTCCTTCAGATCAGAAAGACAGGCATGATCTTGCTGCTTTACATACAAAAATAATCCTAGACATTCAACAATCATCGAATCCAGAAAAGAGATGTGTTCATAAACGTTCTACCTCCATAAAGGAAGTCATTGTTGTGTACATTTTGTATTTAGTTATAGCAGAATGTAGCATGTTGTGTTTTAAAGATATAAAGGTGAAACTCCTGCTCAGACCTACGGATACAAAAATATCAACATACTGTTTTAAGGAACAGAAAATGTGACACGTGACGTTGAATGTCAATCAAACTGCTACCATGGTAGTTTATATATATATATATATATGTATTACAGCGACGTGCAGTCAGGGGAGGCAGAGCCTCACCTGTCATACTCATAGACTGGCCATACTACAATGTAACGGAAAACAACTAAAGAAAAACTAAATAGTAATAATAATAAAATGTCTCCACTGATCTGTGTTGTAAATGTGATTTATGTTTGATTCCAATTGCTTTTTATAGTCAAAATCAGCAAATTGGCTGAGCTCCGCTACAACTACATGGGAGTGAGGCAGGGACGAGCTCTGCCTCACGTAAGCCCACAGTAACTTGCTGGAGCGCGGGCACTAATTTAGCGCGGGCACTTATTTTGTGAGCGCGCTCAAGCCAGTTACTGTGTGGTGAGGTGAGGCACAGATGAGATCTGCCTCACCTCAGAATGCGTCACCCAACAGAAACTGGCTGGAAAGCGGGCACTAAGCGCATGCCTGCACCATCTCACTGTAGGTCACTAATGTAATGTTTGTAGATCCCTTTATTACATTTATCCTCGCCATCCATAGTCTCTAAATAACTTATTACACGTATATATGATATTTAGGCTCGCCGTACAACGGCAATGAAAAAATCACCAGGGGTGGCAGCCATAACCTCTGCCGCACTGAAGGGGGCGCACGTGAGCCCACAGGTCCTTGTTGCTACTGTTGTTCTACGCAGAGACGGTAGACATGAACAACAAACTAGACTTTTGAAACTAGAGGAAGATAAGGAGGACTTTTACAAAAAAGTAATGGAGATTGTTGTCCAGAAGGATAGCATGGACTTCATCTTCAAGTCAAGGTAAGACCACATTGGTAATGAACATGGGATCTTACAAAGAAAGAACAATCCAATATTTAGATTTTGGGTATCCTTTTGTTGAACAGTCTGTTTAAAATGAATCGAAGCATCAGACTAAAAAAGCTTTTGAAAATAACCGAATATTTCGATTAAGGTCAGAATATAATATTTGTAAATCTGACTCTGAAAGAGTCAGTGCCTCACCAGCCATGAACCTCACCGCACGTCACTGGTGTATTTTTTTTTTTGGATCACCACCCAGTCTTATTTATTTGATTTAGCTGCTTTTCCATTTCATTTGTACAGTGCATTGTGGGAGAATAGAATCCATAACTAGCAAGTGTGTAAGTGTGTGCTGTGGAGGAAGGGGACATCTTTATGGAAAATACAACTAACGTGGAATAGCAGCACCACCTAGTGGTGAGGATCCCACAGTGCAATGACACAAACTGAAGTTTTAAACTGGGCATTCCCTATATATTAGTATTAATATGTTCATGTTACTGATTCCCTGGTGGTGTCAGCCACGAGGACATCACTGCTTCCTGGTGCTGAAATAACTCTGGCGCAAAATGCAAACTCTTAAGTTCAATCGTTTATTAAATGTAATATACATTCATTCCTTTCTTTAAATGTGATTTTGATGATGTGCACAATTTTGTTAATTATAAAAATGGTGGCTTGGGAAACACAGTATATAACTCAAAAATAATAAAATATGTGTGGATTTCTCGGCCTGTGGTTGTGATTTGAGGACTCTTCCATGAGCCTGAGAGCTGAAAACATTCTGGGTAGTTAACTGTTAGTCATTTCCAGCCATATGAAATGAAACAACACAGGCTTTGTATCCCGCTGAGCCCGGTATGAACACACAACACACACGTTTGATAAATCCATTTTAATGGAAAATGTAAAACCCTTTGAACTTCAATGTACAAAGCATGTAACACTTGCACTTTAAAATTTGAAATTGAAGCAAGCCATGTTTTAAAAAAATACCTCAGTGAATGTATATATGTATATATTTACACATTATAGTAAACATTTCATTATTTTATCTTTTAACTTCAAAAGTTCACCATAGTAAATTTAACTAAACAAAAAAACAAGACAATTCATTATTTTCTTAAATAAATTATATATTTTCTGTAAATGTCTTAATTTTACAGCAAATACTTTTTTTTCATAAAATGCTGAAGTGTATAAGCCATTTTGTTCTTTTTTACATAATACAACTTTACAGTCTTTACAATAGTTTGGCAGTTCATTTTCAAAAATGTATTTATGGCATGAGGACTGTAGAGCATCAACATTTCCCAAAGTTACAGGCAATAGCTGGTGTGTGTGTGTGAGTTTGTGTGTGTGTGTGAGTATGTGTGTGCGTGTGAGTATGTGTGAGTGTGTGTGTGAGTATGTGTGTGTGTGTGTGTGTGTGAGTGAGTATGTGTGTGTCTGTGTGTGTGTGTGTCCTCCATCACAGTAGAGCCGTATTACAACTGAAAACCACATACTAAAAGAAAGAAAATAAACTGTACAACTCACATTTACATTAATGCTTTTTTTGTAATAACATTGCATATCATACAGCTATAAAATAAATATATATCTTCACAGAGGAAATAAAACAATGTTCGTATTAAAAAGAAAATGTAGAACAAACGGCAACAGACAGATAGAACTAGAAAAGAAGAACAGAACGGACAGAGTACAGACAGACGACACAGAGGGGGGGGGGGGGGGGGGGGGGGGGTGCAGCGAGCGCTGACGGAAACTTCTCGTTTCTCTTTTTCATTTTTTACCCTCAATATTTTTTAGATTTCAACAGCAGAGGTGATGCTGATGCTGCTGCTGCTGCTGGTGATGCTGTGGGGGCTGCTGCTACAGACAGGGACTACACCTCCTGCAGGGGGGGGCAGAGTCTCCATCATGCTGTCAGTTTACAGGACAGTCTGAGTTTCCATGGTAACACACCAGTCACAGAGTTTGGTTTGAGTGGGGGGGTGTAATCCCTGTCGGTGCAGCCGCCTAGTGTTTGTCTCCTCTTGGCACTGAAGGTTTGGTGGTGATGGGGGGGGGGGGCGTGGTGCACTCACACCCTGAGGTCCCCGGGTCACATGAGCAGCTCTTACCCCATCACCTCCACCTGAGGAGGGGGGAGGAGAGGAGGTGCTGATTGGCGGGGGCGAGGTGGAGGGGGGGTCATGAGTTCTCCTCCTCCTCGTCTTCCTCAGAGCTGCTCCTCTTCAGGGAGCTCACCGCCTCCTTCACACAGTGGAACAGGATGTTCTTCACCTGAGGAGGAAGAGGAGGAGTTTCAGCAGCTGCACACTTTTGACTTTCCAAGCTTCATTTGAGAACATGTACATTGGAATTCGAAACACAGTATTGTTTGCATGTTCGTTGATTGCATTAAGAGCCTACACCAGTTTCTATAGCTTCATAATATTTGCAGAATTAGATTCCAGTGGTAGATGGGTATAATTATTTCAGACCCATGTGATCCAGACATTATTAATAATTATAGTAAAGACAACATGTATTTAAAAACGCTGCAATCCATATTTGTAGGCCTTTAACTGCGCTCAAAAAGATGTTGGTAAAAGAAAAGAGGAAGACAGACGTTTGGAGTTTAGTTTCAAAGCCTCAATAGAAGCTTTGAATGAAAAGAAAAATCCCAATGTTTTGTAAACTGATAAATACAGACAGTACTCTAACACTGTGAGACAGAGCTTTGTTCAGGTGAAGATCTGGAGAAAATATATACAGGGTTCTTACACCTTTTCCAAAGTCAAATTCAAGCACTTTTCAAGCACTTTCAAGCATCTTACAGCTGTTGTAAATTACATATTTATATACACATACTTATATTCAAATGATTATTTCCCTACCTCACATTAAATCAGATGTTCTTTATGCTATAAACAACCAAACATGTGTTTCTTAATAGCATTCAACACGAGGATGAAAAATTAAAGAAAATAAAAGTAAGTTTAATATTTCAAAATGAGTGACCTGTACGTAGACTGGGCCTCCCATATAACCTGGCTGAGCCGATATACAACAATCAGCCAAATAACTTTTCAGTACATCATTGATTACTATTTTTGAGGTACTTTTAGGTTGGCAGTGAACATAAGTCAGAGGTACATGGTGTACTTTCACTCCTCTAGAGTTCAGAGGTACATGGTGTACTTCTACTCCACTACAGATCAGAGGTATATGGTGTACTTTCACTCCTCTAGAGTTCAGAGGTACATGGTGTACTTCTACTCCTCTACAGTTCAGAGGTACATGGTGTACTTTTCCTCCACTACATGTATTTCATACCTTTAGTTACTTTACAGATGTGGATGAATGATGTGAAATCTAATCAAGTGTTGAATCAGACTTTAGTTCCACCTGGAGTAAATCCACAAGCTACCCTGCAGTATACAAAGTCATTCAAACTAGCTGCACCTTTACCAGCTTTGAGAACACTTTCATGATCAATCATTATAAAACATAACATATATATTATTCTGAAATGGACCAATCTGCACAATGACTACTTTTACTGTCGCTACTTTCACTATATTTAGATGAGAATACTTTTCTACTTTCACTTGAGGAACATTTTGAATGCAGGACTTTTACTGTAACAGAGTATTCCTACACTCTGGTACTTCTACTTTTACTCAAGTACCAGATCTGAGTACTTCTACTTTTACTCAAGTACAAGATCTGAGTACTTCTACTTTTACTAAGTACAAGATCTGAGTACTTCTACTTTCACTCAAGTACAAGATCTGATTACTTCTACTTTTATACTCAAGTACAAGATCTGAGTACTTCTACTTTTACTCAAGTACAAGATCTGAGTACTTCTACTTTTACTCAAGTACAAGATCTGAGTACTTCTACTTTTACTCAAGTACTTCTACTTTTACTCAAGTACAATATCTGAGTACTTATTCCACCTCTGGTAGCGTATTAGTCTGAATTGTAGCCACAAAATCACACAGAGCTGCATAAAAATAGACTCACAAAGGTAACAAGTGGAAAATAATATTTACAAATGTGTACAATGATTTGTAGGTACTTCTGACTACACAAGACACCTGACTTATACATCTGCAAAGGAAGACTGTGTTCATTCTACAATTACATGGGATTAAAGCAAAATGTAGTTTTTCTTGTATAATACTTCAATTTTATATAAAAGACAGTTTGTTTTCATCTTTTTTCAAATAAACAAAGTCTTGGCTTTCAGAATATTAAACTTGTTTCGGCAAATTCAGATGATAAATACAACTTTGAAGCTTCGGCATAATTACAAGCAGAGAACGGACTAATGTAACATCACAGCAAGCATAACAACAGCCGGTGTTTCTTGTGAGTGTTTCCCCGGTACACAAACGCAACAATACACACACACACTCGCGAGCTTCCCCCAGACCAGTAATACAAAGGAAGATGTGTCTTCGGGTCAATGTGATTGATTTCGATAGAGCAAGTCACATTTGGTTTAGGCACGAAACATACTACCAGTAGAAATACATTGCTTTCAAAATCGCTCTGTGTCGAATCAATAGATTATATTTCGTGACTATAACACGAAATGTCGTGAGACTGGGTTGAATTACAACAGTGAGTGCTTCATCCTCTGAACACCACAGGATGGCGACTGTAACGCACATATTAACATTAGGCCAGTGCTTCTCAAAGTGTGGTCCACGGACCACTGGTGGTCCGTGAGCGCCCCCTAGTAGTCCGTGAGTATATTGGTACAATTTCACATTTTAAATAAATTAATAAATTAAAGTTTTACGCACTCTCGCGGGAATATCTCCGCAATGGAGCGAGCTTAAGTTCCACTTTCGATGGTATGATATAGCCCAGCGCAACACCTTCATCACACATGTTGCCACTTGTTTGTACCATTTTCAGGCGATTTGTAATCTGTTCTAGAAAAACGATGTGATTTTGGATATTTGTGGAGTTAGGTGGTCCGCGAGTGTTTTTTATTGGTCAAGTGGTCCTTGGTATGAAAAAGTTTGAGAAACACTGCAGTACTTTTCCCACAAAGGTTCATGAGAACTTAGTTCATGAGAACTCTTTAGTTCTTATGAACTAAGTACAGATCGCGTTCACACCGGAATAAGTCCCTGGGGAAGGATTAGGCAAATGAAGCCGCTGACGTCACTTCTTCTTCTTCTGCTTTGGGTTTACTGGCAGGCCGCAAACCACTTCACGGCGTATACTGCCGCCCAAAGTCCCCGGCCGGAAGTCCCCGGAGTTGGGGACAGGCTTCAGTAGAAGCTGCTGGGACTCTCTAGCAGGGACGGAAAAGGGGGTGAAAAGGTTCTCATGAACTAATTTTAGTTCCGGCTCTTTTTGGTGTGAACGCAACATTTCGAACTATATCGGAACTCAGTGGCGAACCGTGTCTATCACAACTGGACCTTCTGTAGACACACACACCCCCCGCGGCATTATAATGTCCGTCTTTTCACAGAGTTGTCGTCTTGAAAAGGGTATTCACAATAAATCCGCAACAACTTCATCTTCACCTGTTGCACTTGTCATAAACAATAAAACGGCATGAATTGCTTCGTCGCATTCATCTCTTGATCCTCTGTCTCGAGCCAGTTAAAGAGCCTGTGACACGAGTTTCCCCCATCATCCAAACCCATCAATTTGAGTAAATATTGTCCCCTTGAAAACCGTTACTGAACTGATTTTGGATATTTGTACTTTGATAACCATTAATCTGCCCTTCAATGTTGACCATTTCCTGGATCTGCTCGGGGATTCTTCAAGTCCAGCCAAATTACGTGTGACGTCATTGCGGGCACAGCGCTCCAGCTGCACCGTTCAGGATCCCAGCATCTGCATGTAAACGCACGATGGCGCACACAGCAGCAAGCGATGACAGCTCAGACAGTTTCATTTTGAACGTGTCTGAGAGCTCATATGAGGCTGAATGATCGGTTTATGTTGTATCTGTTAGAAGTTTAGGAATTAGGTGCGTCAATATGGGCGATCATACGGTCATGTAGCCAGTGGTGGAATGGGACTAAAAATCATCCCGGGACTCTCGACCGGCCCACTTCGGTACCGCTAGTAAATTGTCAACGGGGGGAGTGGGGGATGTCAGGGGCGGCGGGTGCTGTAGATAGTAAATGTAAATATGTAAATATTTGTGTCACTGCATCCTGGTAAAATACAAATATAATGCAATGTCTGTGTCTTTGACATTAGCGCTGCTAGCCACCTGTGCCCTGTACTACGAAGCCAGTTCAACAGACCCTGGATATGTTTGAGTAACAAACAAACTAACAACAACAAACTAACAAACGAGATCTCGCTAAGCGGTCCTACGACGCTGGTTATCAACTCGGTAAATCAAGCCAGGGTTTCTCTCTCCAGCTGAGAGCGCGTTCACGTCTAAGACACGAGTGGATCTGACTTTAATTACATTTGACTCGAGTGTTTCGTCAACATAATGTGTTGCTAAAAATAATACTTCTGCATACAGTATGTGACACTGTAAGTGTTGCACGGCCAGACACGGCAGATAAGGAAATATATGATATATTATGATATTATATGATCGATGATCTGATTGATGATGTAATATGAATGATAAGTGCGACACGTCGGCGTCTTCTCTGCATACGGCAGTTTAAACTGTATTTCTTTTATCCTGTAATATGACTTGAGAGATTTAAACTCCGCACACCGAGTTGATCTCTTTTCTATAGACGCCGGAGGCGGGCAGCGTCAGGTAAAAAAAGTTATTTAGCCTTCCCAAACCTGAGCCTCACGCGCCGCCTATGGGGATGTGCTAGTGACTTATCCGACCGGCCCACTTCGGTACCGGCCCATCGGGATTCGTCCCGATGGCCAGTCCGCCACTGCACCCAGCCCACGTAAACTGTCAACGGGGGGAGCCTCGCTGCGGGGAAACGGTGGACCTAGTGTCCCGATCGGAGTGGGAATAATAATAATAATAATCCGTGCATTTTATCCATTAATTTCCCCAACATTGTGGTAAATAAAAAAACACACGTTTAATCCATGTTGGTGTACTACAACTACAAAAAGCATCGGTTTGTTTTCTCATCAGGAAATGCAGACCGGCACAAACAAACGATTTGTAATCATCATCCTCACGATCATTTAATGTATCATATGTTCGCCGAATTGACATGAAAGCACTAATACATGTAGTTTCATCCACTTGAGTTTACAACTACAAAAATAATCGATTTGTTTTTATATCACATCCGACGGGAGGATTCAGTAGCTCTCACTACCGATTTTTAATCCTAATGTAATCATCATCTTCACCACGATCATTTATGTTTATGTTCGCCGAATTGACATGAAAGCACTGACAAATATGAATATACTGTAGTCAACTTCATTAAAACGTTATTAACGTGCCTAAACTCAGTAATTCACCATTTCTACGCATGACAACACACTTTGTCCGTGTTTGGCTCTCTCGCCGCACAGTGAAGCGTTCCCGCATTGACGTCACTTCCGGCTTCCCCCAAAACTTCAAAATGAGTCGAAGGAATTTCCCCGCGATGTTCGAAATTATTGATATTTAACGGAACGGTATCGCTTTTTCTTTTTTAAACTGACGGTTCGAGATTACTAGTAGCCCAATATTTCATTGCACAACAGTTGTTGGGAGGCTGTCACAGGCTCTTTAACTAGTGAGCCTTCTAGAGCACCCTGGAACCGAGGGAAACTCTGAAAGAATACGCCCATTGGCTACAAATCAATATATGATTGGTTGATCAAACTGTCAGTCCAAACGTACGCTCTCATTCAGTGCAACGGCCAGAGCATTCTATCATCTATTCTACCTTGGTTGAAGGATAACAAGATCTGATTGGTTGCTTTCTTTTCTAACACAAAACCACTGAAATGCGTAGTGCATGGTCCGAGAAGGACAAACAAATCAATGTAACACTGTAATATTACAGATCAACAACACAGATACCATTCTCATTTATTCATTTTATTACATTTTATTTATATAATTAAATCGATTTTTTATTTGTTTTATCTGAGTGTTCCAGGGTATTCTCTGAATACCCTGAAGGCCCTGACGGTTCGCCACTGTCGGAACTAAAGTGGGAAAAGTACTGCGGTGTGAACGCGGCTATAGGTACGCTCCTCTGAAATGATTGTCCCCTGCAATTATTATTATCCCTCATCAAGTTCGCTATTCAGCTTGCTAACGTTAGCTTAAACAAACAAACGTAACATGCAACGTTAGCCTAATCTAAAATGCTCTACTACGGCGTACCTTTCATTTGGCTCGTCAGCGCAGACTCTCCCATCGTTATTTTTTGCAAACTTTGCAGGATTGACTCATGGGCTTGACCCTCGTCTTAGCCATGGCTTGTATTTGTCTTCTGCTAGCCAACGCTCGTTGAAACTGCAACCTCCTGGCACAGTCATCTATCACTCTCATCAGAATGCCCAGGTCACACGTAACACAAACACTTGCAGGTCGTGCGCATAGCGCGGGAAGGTGCAGCGGAGCTGTTTTATGTAGAAGCGAAGCAATTAAGCTCGCTCCGACTTCTTTATTTTTCTTTTAATCTAAAAAGCGAAGTAAAGCATTTACAATTTCAAGCACTTTATCCCAAATTCAAGCACCATTCCCAAAATTCAAGCACTTTTCAAACCTTGAAAACACCAGTACAATTTCAACCATTTTCAAGGATTTCCAGCACCCGTACGAACCCTGTATATATTTAAAAATAAATGATTAATTGGAAACTGTCAGGAGTCGGTGGGCTGCATCATTTGAACGAAAGAAGAGTGAAACCATCAGGGGGACTGGAGTAAAAGAACCCCGCTCATAAATGGGGCGAAGCCTGCGAGCTAGTTCAGGCAGTCAACTCGAGCACTTTCATGCATTCATACATAACGCCCCCTTGCCACTCTACAACCAACCAAACAGAGTCTCCTTAATATGCCGCTCTATTTAACCTGCAGATCTCTCTCTATGCATTGCTGGCTGCTGCTATTGCTGCAGCTACCTCTACGTCGCTGCTGCTTGCCTGCTGCCACTGCTGTGTTCACTTGCTATTGCTGCGTTCATGTTGCTGCTGCTTGCCTGCCGGTAGTGATGGCAAAATGAAGCTTTGAATGAAGCGTCGAACCACTTGGACAATTGTGTCGGAAATAGGTTCATTTCTCGAAGCTTCAGTTACAGCGACCTCTCCTGGCGAAGTTGCAAGGCTGCAGTGGGTTTAACGTATCTTTGCCTTGAAACATATTCGATGCACACACACACTAAGACTGAATATCATGTTCTATTTGCAATTAAATATTGATAATTGTGTGTATTGGGTTATTGAGAAGAGACTAGAGAGTGCTGGACATTTTTTTAGGAGGAGAGGGCCTTTCAACAGTTATTAAAGTATTAAAGTTGAAAAGCAATGATTAAAATACATCCCTTCCGGGCTTTGAACAAGCTGCGCGGAGGACATCGCCGCATTCGGCCCACTGGGCTATCTATTCCTTAAAATATTGAACTGTTTTTATATTACTGATAATACCACTATTGCGGTAAGCATGTTGTAACTTCCGGTTGTTGTCATCTCCGGGTATCCCGTGTGCCCGTTCTGTTGCTGATAGCTTATTATCTTAACTTAATCGATCGTTTTAAAACTCTTGATCACGGCAACTGCCTGACGTTGTAATCACACGTTACTATAACTTAAGCTCTCACAACTCTCCTTCTCTTAGCGACTGTAACTCCACAGTTGCCTACACTCTTTTCGGGTTTGCTAACGGTAGCTACTTTAGCTTGATAGCTAGCCATGGCTCTTTCCCCACCCTCGGGTGCTATTTCCTGCTCTAACTGTCTCATGTTTGGTTACTTCCCTACCTCCTTTACTGGTACCGGTACATGTGTTAAATGTAGTATAGTTGTTAGGTTGAAGGCGGGAATCATAACCATAGAAGCCCGGCTCCGCATCTTAGAAAGTAACTCCGCTACAGTAAAGCCCATGTTAGCCGGTGCGGACCGGCAAAAGGTAGCTCCTATTAGCCGTCCCCCGGCAACTCCCGAGCAGCAGGGAGACTGGGTGACTGTTCAGAAGGGGCATAACGCGAAACCCGCAGGTCCCCACCAACCCGTTCACGTATCTAACAGATATTCCCCACTCAGCGAGACACCCGCTGAGAAGCCAACTCTGGTTATTGGTAGCTCTATTATGAGACACGTGAAATTAGAGACCGAAGCCTCCACAGTCACATGCATTCCGGGGGCCAGAGCGGGCGACGTTGAGGCGCATCTTAAACTGCTGGCTAAAAATAAACGTAAATACAGTAGGATTGTTATTCACGTCGGTGGTAATGATGTTCGTATACGCCGATCAGAATGCACCAAACTTAATGTGGAGTCGGTGTGTAGTTATGCTAAAACAATGTCGGACACCGTAATCTTCTCTGGTCCCCTCCCCAATCTGATGGATGACCTTAAACTTTTTGATGTTAAACACGACCAAAACTGAAGTTATTGTACTTGGCCCGAAGAATCTACGAAACAAATTATCTAAAGATATACTAACTATGGATGGCATTAATTTGGCCTCCAGTGAGACTGTAAGGAATCTTGGTGTTATATTTGATCAGGATTTATCCTTTAACGCCCACATAAAATCAATTTCAAGGACCGCCTACTTCCATCTACGTAACATTGCAAAAATCAGGCATATCTTGCCTCAAAACGATGCAGAGAAACTAGTCCATGCATTTGTTACTTCAAGGCTGGATTATTGTAACTCTTTATTATCAGGGTGTACCAAGAAGTCAGTCAAGTCGCTTCAGCTGATTCAAAATGCTGCAGCTCGTGTACTAACCAGAGTTAGGAAAAGGGACCACATTACTCCTGTTCTGGCTGCCTTACACTGGCTCCCTATAGAACACAGGATAGAATTTAAAATTCTTCTTCTCGCCTACAAAGCCCTTAATGGGCAGGCGCCATCTTACCTTAAAGAACTCATTATACCCTACTGTCCTACTAGGGCATTGCGTTCCAAGAATGCAGGGTTGTTGGTTGTTCCTAGAGTCTCTAAAAGTACAATGGGAGCCAGAGCCTTTTCTTATCAAGCTCCACATTTGTGGAATCAGCTTCCAGTTTGTGTTCGGGCGGCAGACACCCTATCCGTTTTTAAGAGTGCGCTTAAGACCTTCCTTTTTGATAAAGCTTATAGTTAGGGCTGATTAGATCCAGCCCCTAGTTTTGCTGATATAGGCTTAGTTTGTCGGGGGACATCTTACTTCTTCCTTCTCTCTGTCTATACCTGTGTACTCTCATGTTCCGATTAACCCAGCTTCCCCAAATGTCTTTCTTTTTGGTGTCTATATACGCCGGGATCCGGAGTCATGGATGATCCTGCACTCCTCTGTCCTGGATCGCGAGCCCTGGATCTTGAGTCGTGGCTGTGGTCCTGGATCATAGGTCCTGGATGGATATCCTCGTGGATTCATCTTCCTATTATACACACATGCATTTCCAAACATTTGGACTACCTATGTTGCAAATGTATTATCTTTTCAATTTACACACGGCATCTATTGCACGTCTGTCCGTCGTGGGAGAGGGATCCCTCCTCTGTTGCTCTCCCTGAGGTTTCTCCCATTTTTCCCTTTAAACTGTGAGTTTTCTCCGGAAGTTTTTCCTTGTACGATGTGAGGGTCTAAGGACAGAGGGTGTCGTATTGTCATACTGATATTCTGTACAAACTGTAAAGTCCACTGAGACAAATGTAACATTTGTGATATTGGGCTATATAAATAAACATTGATTGATTGATTGATTGATAATTGTCTTTTTGTTCACAACTTCTCCACATTTCGAAGTGTTTCCCGAGCCAGAACGACCTATCTTCCTGGCTTGCTCTATAATGATACTATAATTCAAATGCAATACCAACAACAACTCAACAGCAACAACACAAACTACGACAACAACCCACACATTGCGCATTGTTTAGAGCGGTCATAAAGTGTTGAAGCGCTCAAATTTGAAACGGTTTCAACCTGTCACCTGTCAGAATCGAGACGAGGCAGTGCATTGAATCGCGTGAATTGACCCCTAACCAGTCAAGTGATTCATTCAGGAAATGAAGCAGTTGCTGCTTCGGACGTCACATGTCACGTGATTTGAAGCAGTTGCTGCTTCGGACGTCACATGTCACGTGATTTGAAGCAAGCTTCGAAGCACTGCTTCTATGGAATAGGAAGTCCAGGGTTGAAGCTCCGTTCGAAGCTTCAGTGTCAAACTGCCATCACTACCTGCCGGTGCTGTCCTTGCAAATGTCTATTGCAATCTCCGACTCTGGAACCGAATCATCATACGCAAGAAGCCGTAAGAAATGCCTCATTCCCGAAACACAGGCTAGCTCAGAGCATGGTTCAGACGCCGCTGGAACGAGCCACAGCTCCCGCACGACACACATTCAGGTGTCCCACTCCCTTCCGTCCTCATCTGGAGTAGCTTTTAATATCCTTTGGGCCAGAGGAAGTCCCGAGTTCTACGCCAGCTCCGGTAACAACCCCTCTCTTGTGTGTCAGCTAAGAGTCGCACTGTCTCTCGCTCGGCGGGTATTTAAACAACAAAAGGCAGGAGCAAGCTGACTCCGGCATTCCTTGCCATCCTGTCCTACTTTCTCGAAGTAAAATCAGCGCTTGAAGCCTTTAATTCCACGATATTCCCGTGAACAAACTCGATATCCTCTGCCTGCAATGTAAACAAATGTTTCTACTTCCGCGTTCAGCCACGTTGTGCCACTGACGTCACACCCCCGAGGATTCTGGGAATTGGAGTCCCAGATCCAGTCACAAGTTCTAGCTTCCTGCCCTATGTTCCTGCCCCCTGCAGCAGCAATTCCTTGTGCGAACGCAGCATTAGGAATCGCATCTTGGCAGGTATAATACTATTCTGCATAAGCAATGTTTTATTATGGAAATATTTGGCCTGCAGTAAGTCATATTTGAGGCAATTATACAGAAGTTGTAAGTGTACAAGTATACTACTATAAATGGAAATAAATTAATCATTTCCGTTACGTGAATATGAAGGGAAGCGTGATTCATTTTAGACTTCAATCAGCTGTGACTTCAGGTGTTCATGCTGCCGAGATACCCGTTTCAGATCCTCGTAGCAGATATCAAGCAAGAGCGAGAGGAGAAGACCTCCATCCGCGGAAACACGGGTACACCCGGCCGTCTCGGCATAAGCGAATAAGCCGATCCGGCATCAGAACCGAGTCCAGGCCCCTCGATCAGCTGATCCGTGAACACGGAAGTCACATTACGCACAAGCCGACCGCGTGCAGGCCCTCTACGCCGCATTCAATCCCTCCCAGGAAATTCAACAAGCAGATAAATGACGTTTATCCGTGTTCACAGCACGTTTAGGCATGATCGCCTCCGTGTCTCTTCAGATTCGTATCTCGGCACCCCTTTGGGTTGGGGGAGTCCGGATAAAATAATTATATATTTAAAAATGAATAATATAAAAGAAAGAAAGAATGCACATGGTGCTCCTTCATACTTTCATGCATATAACTGGTGGTGGTGCAAACCGTGCTTGCTTTAATGATCATACGATCCCCTCTATCTGGTACCTCAATAGCATACCTCAGCTAATGTCTCAGTGCACACGTCAAGCATAAGGAATGGATGCAATATAAACAACTCATGCTCAATGTAGTCTTGCAGCGTATGTCTCTCACAGCAATCAGTCACTCACTCGGCTCACGTTTTAATCATCTGCAGAATACCTTCATTACATTATTCATTAATCAGCACTTCTCCAGAACGGTTTCATCTGATTGCATCCCTGTCCTGTCATTCTCTGTTTTATAATGATTGCTTATTCTGCCCTTATGTGTAACCACACGTATGCCCTATCCAACCTGATATCTGCACCGTACTGGCTAATCAAAAACTGTTAAACTCCTACGGTAAGCTATGCATATAACTGGTGGTGGTGGTGTATCACATCCTTCCAAGATAATGTTTTACCACATGCTATGCCTCTCACTTATTCCAGCAGACTGCCTGAGCATCAGAAGTCTCACAATAGCCAGCAGACTGCCTGAGCATCAGAAGTCTCACAATAGCCAGCAGACTGCCTGAGCATCAGAAGTCTCTCAATAGCCAGCAGACTGCCTGAGAGATCAGAAGTCTCGCAATAGCCAGCAGACTGCCTGAGAGGTCAGAAGTCTCTCAATAGCCAGCAGACTGCCTGAGAGGTCAGAAGTCTCGCAATAGCCAGCAGACTGCCTGAGAGGTCAGAAGTCTCTCAATAGCCAGCAGACTGCCTGAGAGGTCAGAAGTCTCTCAATAGCCAGCAGACTGCCTGAGAGGTCAGAAGTCTCTCAATAGCCAGCAGACTGCCTGAGAGGTCAGAAGTCTCACAATAGCCAGCAGACTGCCTGAGCATCAGAAGTCTCGCAATAGCCAGCAGACTGCCTGAGAGGTCAGAAGTCTCGCAATAGCCAGCAGACTGCCTGAGAGGTCAGAAGTCTCTCAATAGCCAGCAGACTGCCTGAGAGGTCAGAAGTCTCTCAATAGCCAGCAGACTGCCTGAGAGGTCAGAAGTCTCTCAATAGCCAGCAGACTGCCTGAGAGGTCAGAAGTCTCTCAATAGCCAGCAGACTGCCTGAGAGGTCAGAAGTCTCACAATAGCCAGCAGACTGCCTGAGAGATCAGAAGTCTCTCAATAGCCAGCAGACTGCCTGAGAGATCAGAAGTCTCTCAATAGCCAGCAGACTGCCTGAGAGGTCAGAAGTCTCTCAATAGCCAGCAGACTGCCTGAGAGGTCAGAAGTCTCTCAATAGCCAGCAGACTGCCTGAGAGGTCAGAAGTCTCTCAATAGCCAGCAGACTGCCTGAGAGGTCAGAAGTCTCTCAATAGCAGCAGACTGCCTGAGAGGTCAGAAGTCTCACAATAGCCAGCAGACTGCCTGAGCATCAGAAGTCTTGCTCCATGCAATAGTCAGTATCACAGGGAGCGCAGCTCACCCCATCCTATTTTCCTTCTCTCTCCATGAATGTTATGTTCATTCTTTTATAATGACCTTGCGATGTCTTCAGATCCTCTCTAGTTACTTACAGATGCTGCGCCTTCTGCTGGTTCGGGGGATTTCACAATGAGTGGTTGCCCCACCAGCTTGCCATGCCCTGCGTTCAACCAAATGACTCTGGATCTACACGTCAAGCCCCTCAAGGATTTCCCATATTCTGCCTCCAACCAAGAGCATGATTCAAAGCATACAATTCAGCTTGGTACTTTATCTTCTTCTGTCCCAACCTCCTCTGTGTACTTATGCAATAGATATAATAGTTGTTCATGCATTAATTGTATTTTCATTCAAATCCTGCAATCTTCAAGTGCTAAGTATTAAGCCACGCTAGAGTTCATTCATTTGCTCCTCAAGGGCCTTAATAATAATAATAATAAATAATATTTTTATAGCGCCTTAAGCAGGCACGTCCTCCACGCAATGATAAAGACTGCCTCTTAACTTTGCACCCGTGCAAAGGTTAATGTCTAAGTTCAGGCAAAGGGGTTTCACTATACATTGATAAACATCAGATGCAGTTGTTACAGCTTTCTATTGGTTTCTCAGGTGGTGAATATACACAGACCTCTCACCTTTTAATCCTCAGCATAATCTCACCCTTACTGAATTAACTTTGGAGATCAAATATACACACTGTTTTGAAACATTCAATGTCTGACAGTTCTGTTTGCGGAGTCAAGGAACTCCGAATAATCATTGCTAAAACTAACACTGTTTTCTTTGTCCTTTAACTTCCATGCTGAACTTCTCGCATCATTGCCCTCTGACACATGGGTCGGCACCCATGTTTATTCGATGGCTGCAAACCCAACGACGAGGGTTCTCCTCCAAGCTGCGTGATTTCTGCCTAAGCTGCGACCTGCCCCCAGATCGCTATTCCCACTGTGTAAGAATCTGCACAGCCACAACCGCAGCTCTATATCCGCCTACCTCAACCCTGAGTATCCTGGGCCCTCGGTCATCTTCTGCCCACCAGCGCTATATCATGCCTCACATGAATGAGATCCTTGCAGCACAAACAACCATGAGCTCTTGCACTACTCGATGATGAGTAACGTTCAAAGATGTATATCTTTAGAATTCTGTTATTGCATACCAGGTGGTTGCTGGGTTAGATTATATTTATTTCATTATTTTCATTATATGGGGAATATACTAATATTCCCCTCATAGCTGCATGCTTGGGGGGGAAAGCTCATTGTCGCTGCCTCAAAGACCTAAACACAGCAGTCTCTCTAGGTAGTATATTCCCCTCAAAGCCGCGGTGCTTAAGGGGGATGGCTTTTCGGGCTGTTCCCGGGCCTTCACATAGCAGTTTCATTAGGTAGCATATATATGTAGTATATTCCCCTCAAAGCCGCTGTGCTGGGGGAGGATGGCTTTCGGGGTGTTCCCGGGCCTTCACATAGCAGTTTCATTAGGTAGCATATATATGTAGTATATTCCCCTCAAAGCCGCTGTGCTGGGGGAGGATGGCTTTCGGGGTGTTCCCGGGCCTTCACATAGCAGTTTATTCCCCTTAAAGCCGTGGTGTTTAAGGGGGATGGCTTTTCAGGCTGTTCCCGGGCCTTCACATAGCAGTTTCACTAGGTAGTATATTCCTCTCCAAGCCGCTGTGCTCAGGGAAGAATCGGCTCTGGGCTATTCCTCAGGCCTACACATAGCAGTCTCACCTAGTAGTATATTCCCCTTAAAGCCGCTGTGCTTAGGGGGAATGGCCACATGGCAGCTCGCCAGGCCCTCTACTTATCAGATTTACATCACCAGCGTCAGGCTCGGGCTACGCAGTTTTGGGGGATAGTATCTAATCTCCACGCAGTTTTGGGGGTTAGTTATTTAATCATCACTCATCGTGCTATGTATATCTATGGAGTGATGATGCCCGAGCCTAATCGCCAAACTCAACTATATGCTGCTTCTAATAAACATGTTAAAGGAACACGTGAGTTGTCTGACTGAAAGGGGACTTATGCTATGTTCACACCAGAAACAAAAAGCAACGTCACCTGCAGCTTGTCCTCGTAGTTGACCTCCTCATTGTTGGGCCGCAGCTCCTGGCTCAGGTGGAAGGAGTTGGCCACGTGCTCAGGGGACACAAAGTCATTGATGACCTGCACACAGCTGTGGAGGTTCTGCACCTGGGACACACACACACACACACGATAATCAATCCCCACTCACTTTGTCATTAAAACAAGTTATATGTGAAAATATATAAGGAATGTGTACACTAAAGAAAACTAGAATTAATATGTGCCTAATCAAAAGCTATTAAAATATAAGATGATGGGAATAAAATGTTTAAACCTTCTGAATAACCAATACAATTATTAAAACATCAACATATTAGTTATATATAATCTATCTTCAAAACAACATGATCAATGGACCCTAAAGAACAATTGTTTAGTTGATGTTTGTTTACTTCATTTGAGTCCCCTGCCTGTTATAGTTTATAATACAACTGCAACGCTCTGTATGTGGGTATGGACCAGGCCTCAATTAGACGCCTGCAGCTAGTGCAGAACGCAGCTGCACGTCTTCTGACTGGCCACAAAAAGCATGACCACATCACCCCAATTCTGGCCTCACTGCACTGGCTTCCAGTTCGGTTCAGAATAGATTTTAAAATCCTTTTATTTGTTTTCAAAGCCCTAAATGGGCTGGCTCCGGCCTATTAGCAGAACTCCTCCATCGCGACACCCCAGGCAGAGCCTTAAGGTCGGCTGACCAGCTGTTGCTGATAGTGCTCAAGACCAGGCTCAAAACCAGAGGGCAGCAGCTGGCCCCAGGCTCTGGAACACTCTGCCCCTCCATGTGAGGTCGGCCCAGACACTAGGGGTTTTTAAATACTCACTAAAGGCACACTTCTTCTCTCTGGCCTTCTAGTCAGAGCGGAGCACGTCTCCTGACGTTTCCCTGTGTTTTTTATATTTCTGTTGTAAATTATTGTCTTTTATTGTGACTGTAGTAATGTGTTTTTATTACATGTACAGCACTTTGGCTCGACCAAACATCGCTTTTAAATGTGCTACTGTATATAAATAAAACTTGATTTGATTACAAGCAGTGGTGAAAAGTAACTTAAGTACATTTTTGATAGACTTGTACTTCAGCATTTCAATTCCCCACTACCATTCAGAGGTAAAGTATGTACTTCTCCTCCACTACATGTATTTAATACCTTTAGTTACTTTACAGATGTGGATGAATGATGTGAAATATAATCAACTCTTAAATCAGACTTTAGTTACACCTGGAGTAAATTCACAAGCTACCCTGCAGTATACAAAGTCATTCGTGTGTGTGATACCTGGTGCATGGCCCCTGCTGGTATGAGTACAGAGTCTCCCAGGAACTGCACCACAGTCCAGCCCTGCACCCCCTGCTCCTCCAGCAGCCGCTGCCTCTGCTTCCTGCTCAGGTACATGCCCTGCTCTCTGATGGGGTCCTGCTCAGGGGCCCCGTCCAGGCTCTGCTCCTACAGAGAGGGGGGGGGGGACAGAGGTGTTAGTGAGCTCAGTATTAGTATGTCAGTTCACTACGTAGTGAACTATGTGAACTGGTGAGTGTAGTTATTCAGAGAGTTCATCAGAGGGCTGACCTTGTGCAGGAACTCCCGCACTTTTTCCATGTCTTTGTTGAGGTAGATATGCCACAGAGCCCCTGGGGTCTCACTGGAGTCTTTGAGCCTCCTGCGCACCCCTTCATCCAGATCCTCCTCCTCCAGACGCTTCAACACTCCTACACACACACACACACACACACACACACACACACACACACACACACACACACACACACACACACACACACACACACACACACACACACACACACACACACACACACACACACACACACACACACACACACACACACACACACACACACACACACACACACACACACACACACACACACACACACACACACACACACCATGTATACATCATTTCAGGGGACATTACATTGACTTATCCTAACCTTAACCATAACCAACACATGCCTTACCCTAACCCTAACCAAGTCTTCACCCTAAAATTAATGATTCCCCTCATGGGGACCTCCAATTTGTCCCCATAAGGGAGGCGAGTCCCCACACGTGACTGTGTAAACAGATTTAGGTCCCCACAAGTATAGTAATGCTAGGCCACACACACACACGTTTTTCTAAGGATTCATTCAATTCTTATTTTCATTTATTAATTAGGAAACGTATCTTTGTTTTCCAATTCATTGAATGAAATGTAAATAATTAGTCTTTTAATTACAATCCAACACTCAAAACTGTCAAACATCCCCAACTGTTCAGTTGACAAAGATATGATACATAGAAAATAGATACCTTGATATTTCTCTTGATAAATTCTAAAATTGTTGTTGTACATTAACTGTGTTTTTGTGTTTCAACTTCTCATCGAGCTTCCATTAGTCCATTAGGGGCCACTGTGGTTGCAGATGTGTTTTTTAAGCAATCACTTTTGTATTTTTTCAATTTGCAAAAGTTTATGTCTAGTCATGAGGTCTGACATCTTTTTAATATTTAGCTATTCATCCTGTCCCTCCTGTCCACATTATTGAGAATAGTTCATGTTAGTCAGCCCGTTTTTAGGGTCATCATGTAGCTAACTGTAGTAAAGCCTACCAGTTTTTGACAGGACTCCGTTGCCTTTAGCGACTCCTACGTAGACCAGAACCGAGACCACATCTGAGACTTCCACATGGAGGTTAGCGGTCCCAAAGTCCTGGTCCTGAGACGCAGCTACGCCTGCAGAGACAAACAGCTTCAGAAGAAGAACACAGAGAGTCTGGAGAACACTTTAAATGGAAATATATGGAGGGAAGTATGAGACTACTATATTTAAAATGTGTACATAATGAAATAGAAGAAAATAACGTTAGTCTGCAGAACATCAACATCTATCTCAGATACACACATGTAATTAGGGGACCAATTATACCACAGTTCACATGTCTCTTCATGTTTGTCAGATGAAGGTGTATCAATCATGTCAACTCCACCTTCAAATTAGTTAACCACTCATTTCAAATCTCTGCACTCATTTCAAATCTCTGCACTCATTGCTGTAGGTAAATCCTTCATACCGTAGGCACAGCAGAGCCTGGGCCCCAGATCGGGCCGGACAAAGAAAGAGGGCAGGTGGGAGGCCAGGTTCAGGTTGCCCTCTGGATCAGAGTACTCTGGCAGAGGCAGGTTCTTCATCAGGTCATCATATCTGCAACAACATCATCTCCTTTAGATGCACTCAATGTTTATTTTGCATCTGAACTAAAGACATTTGCTGAAAAATGAGAGATTAGGACATCCGACAGCACAGAGATAAAAAGTGTGTGTGTACCTGGAGGGCATGAGGGCCATGAACTCCTCTCCAGAGGGCCAGTCCTTCAGCCTGTACACCATGGGCTCTCCGTCCTTTGACTTGGGCCGCTCTGAAAGGGTAAGTAGACTTCATTTAGACTGAACAGATTTTTGTTTATCACCATTTTCTTTGTCATGGTGCTACTGTATTTGATCAAACAGCTAAACCAAGTGGATAAACTCACTGGTGATGTCCTCAAATCCATCCCAGAACTCCTTGATCCCAGAGTTGGACACCACCTGGTCCTTACAGTTGAGCAGGTCTCCCTGATGGTCAGCAAACTCCTGGTTGAAGGAGTCGGCTTTCCACAGGGCGCTGTTCAGTCGCTTGTGGATCCCTGACACCAGGACAGGCTGCAGACACAGAACATGTTGTTATCACGGAGGAACTCACTAACTGCTGCTATGACTTCTCTATTACTGTGACTGATATGCTGCTGTGAGGACTGGTGTGTACCTGTCCTTGTCTCCAGCACTCTCTGAACAGCTTCCAGTTGTTGTGGTTGCGGTGATCTTTGAGCCACAGCAGCCGCCTGTTGTTTAACCAGCAGTGAGGAATATCTGGATACTGATTGGTTGATTCTTCTGGCACTGCCGCAGGAACAGCTGTCTTCTTCCTGTCTGGTTTAACATCCTCAGTGATAGCAGGGGCAGGGTTGTTGTTGCTAGGGGTGACAGGCTCATGCTTGATGCTTGACAGTTTGCTGGCGATGTTCTGGCGGTTGGCCGGGATTTTATTTTCAACCACTGAAGCAATGATTTCATCAAGGATGTTAGGCATGGTCCTCCCACCTTTTCCATGCTACAGAGAGATGGGAAGAAGGAAGGAAAACAACATTTCGTTTTTAAAACTGTCTATTGGCAAAAATAGTCAGGTATTTTATTTTGTAAATGTAAAGGAAACTTCAGGAGCAACGACTCTGAACACAAGGAGATCACAGCGGAGCTGACTACCAGATGTCCCTAGAGCCAGCAAAACACCCTGTATCAACTGATGCCAAAAGGCAAGAATAAAGAGACAAAAGGACTCTCTCAGTGAGTGAGCAGCACCCTGAAGTCGCATGCCTGTGCTCTGAGAAGGGAGTTAGGGGGAGAAGAAAGTGATAAACTATGTGAAAGGTCTTGGCCTAAGTAAATATTTTCCTCAACAATTTCCAAATGACTAATGTTAAATCCTTGAACATATGGATGTGTACCTGTGCAGCGTTGCAGTAGACTGGTGCAAAGGCGATCCCAGCTTCTGTGGAGCCCATCTTCAGCTTCCCTGCTGTGGTGGTGAGCAGGTCTCTGAGGGTGGAGCCCTGCTCTGTACTGTTGGCCACCAGGGAGGTGGTCTTACACTGCTGCAGCACCTCCAGGCTGTCCCCCACCTTGTCCTCCTTCACTGATTTACCCAGCACCACGGACTTGTTTTCTGTTAGAGCAAGAGAGGAAGAGATGACTAACAACATACCATCTGGAGGTCAAATATTCAAAGTTTCAAAAACAACTGTACTGACTACCAGGGTGGGGAGGGTTACTTTAAAAATCTGTTACAATAACTAGTTACACAAAATGTAACCTAATCTGAGTATCAAATTATAAAAGTATATGTATACATATTACATATAAATGTAACCTTCCGTTTCTTTTGCATTACCTACAATGTAAATAAAAAGAGAAAATAAACAACAATAAAATGTATTTTTATTTTACCTTACAAAAGAAGAAACCAAGACATTTTATTTAAAAATTACAGTAATAGTTTACAAATGCTGTTTGAAATTAATACATTGATCAAAAGCAAACTGTACTTTTGTTTGTTAATCCACCTACTGCATTAAAAAATAAATGTATTTAAAATAAAGAAGAATTAAAGTAGCCTAAATAAAAACTGTAAAGAAAATGTATTCAGTACATCTACCTATAATATATCGATTTGTATTTCAAAATGTATTGTAGCACTTAAATCCTGCTAGTAATCTCAAAATTGTTTTTTTAAATGTGACAGCAATCTCATAACTTTTTTTATGTTTTTTAAGTAATTGTAATAGAATGCAGTTACCTTTTTTTGTATCCTAATAATGTCATCTTGCAACATGCAATCCGTTACTACCCAAGCCTGCTGACTATAACTTCAAATCATAACACAATATAATATCTCTCTGTCCCATTCATTACATGTCACTTGTTAGACGCCTAGCGACTTACATACTCAATACTGTGGGCAATCTCCACAGGAGCAATTTGGGATGAAGTGTCTCAGGGACACAACGACATGCTGACTGCAGTGGGGTTTGAACCTGTGCCCCCCTGACCCCAACACCAACGCACAACCCACTGCGCCACACGCCTCCCATGAGCCTCCCCCCCTCACCTTTCTTCTCCTCCCTGGACTTCTGCTCGGCCAGATCAGCCAGGAAGTGCAGAGGGGACTGGGACTCGGGCGGGGTGACAGGAGCACTTCCTGCATCACTGCTTGGACTGCTTACCCCCCCCCCTCCGTTAGTCTCCACCTTAGTCCCTCCTTGGTCGGAGTTCTGCTGAGAGCCCAGCTCAGTCTTGAGCACAGATAGTTTGTTACTGTGGTTTAGGACGTTCTGCAGAACCTGCCACAGGAGGGGGAGTGGGGGGGGTTAAAGGTCAGCATGAGACTGGCGGCCTCGGGGTGTTACACCAATTAGAAATAGATTATTTGTAAAAGAACAGGGTTAAAAAGAGAGGGTTAAAAGTTACCCTAAACCAGGGGGGTCCAAACCATTTTGAATTGGTCCCACAGCAAATTCTAACAATATAATGAAATATGGCCCACACATTAAACTTCTGTAAATACGTAGAAATATCTTACATGATGGCACATTAATAATGAATAGAATATAACTGAAAGGCATTAATAACACCTCTGCCAGACTCTACAGAACAGAAGCTGCTGTGTGTTACATCTGTAAAGCATCTGCATACCAGCTGGGGGCAACTGGAACAGTGTTGGGACTTATAATAAGATGTATTAAATACATATTAAACAAACACAATAACATTACTTGGCTGGAGCTGTCCCACTGTTCAAATATTTCCTTTAACCTTTTACTTTTCCTTTTAGTTTTAAGCAAAAAATGTTTTCTACTTTTTGGTGACCCTTGTTTCACTCTCGAAATGACACGTTTAGTGTCTATACTGAAACATTCCAGACAACAAATAAGGTGACTATACAAATACGTCAGTAGTACCTGTGAGACTCCGTTAGTGGCTGGCAGTTTGGTGAGCAGGTTCTGCTTGGTGCTGCAGGGACAGTGGGACTTGATGTTGTGTTTTTCTCTCAGAGAGTGCATGGAAGACACCAAATCTGCCAGCACTGAAATATCAGAAACATAACATTTCAGGAAAAAGACTATGAAGATGAAAAAACATGTTTTTTTGATATTGACTGCTTTGGTCAGAATATGATTCTTTAACCCATCAGCCACACACTGCCATCCAGGAAGGGCAAAGGAAACAGCAGAGACACAAAGGGAGACACAGAGATGAGAGTGTGTGCTGTACCTGTGCCGGGGATGATCTGAGTCGGCATCAGGTGTTTGTGATCGTGGGGTTGACCTTTCACACACTTGAGCCAGCCGTACAGTTCTTTGTCTAAACACAGAAAGAAAGACACCTGTCAGTAGATGTACTAACATCACACACATAATGCCACACACATTACAACACAGCAAACCAACGAGGCATATGATGTTAATGCTGTTTGTAACCCATATATACCGCTCTAGAATGTACAGGGTGATGAGTGGCTCTCTCTCTTTCCCTGTGAACACCTTGAAGACGCAGAGACAACAGTCGAGCAGCTTTTAGTATAGTGTACATAATAGCATGAAAAGAGTGGTTATTTGTACTCAAACTATGTTAGTTAGGGGGCGGAGCTTATGCTTGCTCAGAATTCTACCGAGATACTCAGCTAAATGCTGCGGTGAAGAAACGCCATATCAAAACCACATCAAGGATTATTTCTGAAACAGGTTAGAGCTCAAATGCTTTTTCGAGTTTACCACAAGATGGGTGAGTACCTTTTTCTATCCTGCTTTTTTACACATACTCTCTCCAGTACAGGTTAGCTCTGAGTGTTAGCAATTAGTTGGTTAATTCATTTCATTAGCTGGAGTGCAGCTACATGCTGACTAAAATGTCTGTTCATGTTCATGGTTAAGAATAACTGTTAAAAACATACAAAATGGTAGTTAAAAACACTATAGTGTATACTTTGTTATTTCTACTCATATGTAAGATTTGTTGGTTAAAAATATAACTTATTTATCACTAGTTAAAATACAAATTGGTGATGAAAGTAAATAATTTCATTGTATATGAAATATGCTTTAAGTTACTGTTTAAATTGTGTAAAGATGTGTATAAGAGTTATGATAGAATAGAAAGATAAGATTGATTTACTATTCTGCACTATTCGTGCAGGTTGTTTTTTTTCTTATGTCAGCAAGCCAGATCCAATCTGACTTGGGATTGATGGCGAGCCAAGCCCAGTGAGTCTGTTAGCGGTTGTTGGAAGCGGGTGTGGCCTACCGTTGGACCTGCCTATAGAGGACGTTGGATTTGAAGGAATCCTGCTGAATTCACTCACACTGATTTCAGATAACAACCAGTACACTATTAGCTCTACCCAGGTAGAAGGAGCCATAGCAGTACACACACACACACACACACACACACACACACACACACACACACACACACACACACACACACACACACACACACACACACACACACACACACACACACACACACACACACACACACACACACACACACACACACACACACACACACACAACTGATCTAAAGGGATTTTAATTATCCTATTCAAAGGGAAAGGACTCTTTTATTTGTAAGTTAAAGAGCTCTATTTTTTATTTTCATTTATTTTCATATTGTTGTGTGCCAACATTTACAATCTCATGTAAATGTTGTTGAATATTGCTGGCAATAGGTAACATTAAGCTGTCTTTGCTTTTTTCTGCCCTGAGCAATGTAAATGTCCCCTCTGTGGGACTAATAAAGGTATTCTGATTCTGATTCTGAATACAATTGTAAAATGTTCAACTAAATCTAACTCTTCTATTTTCATTTATTTTCATATTGTTGGCAAAATCTAATGTAAAATGTTGTTGAATGTTGCTGGCAATAAAATGTAAAATCTCCAACTAAAGATAACTCTTCCCAGAGTCCCAGAGCACACCACTATTCGGACCGAGGTAGATGTTAGCAGAGGTGGGACCAAGTCATTGTTTTGCAAGTCCGAGTCAAGTCTCAAGTCTTTGCGCTCAAGTCCGAGTCAAGTCTCAAGTCTTTGCGCTCAAGTCCGAGTCAAGTCTCAAGTCTTTGCGCTCAAGTCCAAGTCAAGTCTCAAGTCTTTGCGCTCAAGTCCAAGTCAAGTCTCAAGTCAGGTTGGGCAAGTCCAAGTCAAGTCTCAAGTCATTGTTTTGCAAGTCCAAGTCAAGTCTCAAGTCATTGTTTTGCAAGTCCAAGTCAAGTCTCAAGTCAGGATGGGCAAGTTCAAGTCAAGTCAAGTCCTAAACTTTGACAAAACGAGTCATAAACAAGTCATTATGTGTTTTTCACCAAATGTAATGACATCGATCAACAGAATAATACTTAATAATCAAATTGCTCTTTATTAGTCACATTAATAATTTAATAATCCATTTTCTCTCTGCTGGTAAAGTAACGTGTGTTTTTCTAATTTAAGAGGGATCAGTAAGGTAAGGCTACCGTGACGGTTTGATTCAGAAGGAGTTTAAGTTTAAGATCCCTGATGTTGAGGTAACCAGAATGTTTATTTCCACTGTGTACATGTTATAAGGGACCCACAATCTATCTTTATGCAAGGGATAATGTGCAGCGAGGCGGTCTCTATGGGGAAAAGAACACCTGCATCTAGATCCCTCTGCAGGTGGTACTTTAAGTATATTTTGATGCTAATACTTTTGTACTTTTACTTGTAACATTTTGAATGCAGGACTTTTTATTGTACAGGGTTCCTGCAGGTTTCGCCAACTCAAATTTAAGACTTTTTAACACCTTTTTAAGACCACTTTGAATAGAATTTAAGACCTATTTCACGGCAATAAAGTATGAAGGAAAATGTATATAAAGAAGAAATACGTCCCATAATCACTTACAAAGTAAATGTATTCATGTTCAACATAAGAACAATGACTGAACACAACAGCGTAACAGTACAGAACTGTGTTAGCGTGTTAGACAAAAAGTGTGTGTGCGTCTGTGTGCTTGAGTGTGTGTGTGTGTGTGTGTGTTAGGGCTGTGCAATTAATCATATTTTAATCGCAATTACGATTTTGGCCTGCCACAATTACGAAAACAACATAATCGGAAAAAACGATTATTTTGCTTTGTTTGTTGTTGTTTGTTTGTTTGTGCACTACAACATATTTGATCTAATGAATTTTTTAGTAATGTATCATTTATTTAATTCATTTTTGTATTGGTTTTTCAGTTGAATTATACGTTCAGGGTAATCAACAGTTAAAAAGATACTGTTCAAATTATTATTTGTTTTAAAGTTCAATAAATGGATGTTTTCAAAGTCAATGAATAATCATATTTAATAATCGTGATATTAATTATTGACCAACATAATCTTGATTATTGCCATAATCGAGCAGCCTGTGTGTGTGTGTGTGTGTGTGTGTGTGTGTGTGTGTGTGTGTGTGTGTGTGTGTGTGTGTGTGTGTGTGTGTGTGTGTGTGTGTGTGTGTGTGTGTGTGTGTGTGTGTGAAGAGCTATATTCAGAGCTCTGCTGCCTTGGCTACACTATTTCATCGTTGCTGTTGAATGATTGGTGTTTAGCTACGGTATTTAGCGTCTACTGCACCTCCGCTTTTAGGGTTGACGTAGACCCAAACTTCGCCCGGAGGTCCCCCGGTGTTGTTGCGGGAGCTGCTGCATTAGCTGCTGCTGCACTAGCTAACGCTCCACTAGCTAACGCTGCACTAACTAACGCTACATTAGCAAAACAAACGCTAATTTCTTTTGCAAAAGGTGCAGCGGGCTTCAAACACGTTCCCTCCACTGGTTTCAACCAAGCACTAAATTAGATGTTTTCCAACCAAATACGGTTGAACTTACACTTACCCATATTTATTTGTAAGTAGATTCGAAGATAGGCTACATGAGCTGAAGCTTGGTTGCTAGGTTACTAGCTGGTTGTTCTCCAATAAGGGGCCGGGGGAAAAAAAGTTAGTGATTACTGGTTCCATGTTGATTTAATTCAATACAAATTGTTGGGGGGAACTGAAAGGCTATTACCGTACTGGTTACTTTGCAGCCCGGACATTTCCCCCAAAACACATTTAGACGCTATCGCAACACAGAAGTACCTTTCAAATCCGATAATTTTAAGACCTTCTGAATCATATTTAAGACCTTTTTAAGGCCTTACATTCTGATTATCAAATGTAAGACTTTTTAAGACCCCGCGGGAACCCTGATTGTAACTTTTTTTAATTGTCTGAACTTCTCCCACCTCTGACAATAAATCCTGAGTGGTTACCAACAAAAAACCCTGCTCTGAAGGTTATTTTCATTTTACAAATCCTGCACTCAGCTTTGCTTTCTCCAATATCATTGAAAAGCAGCCGGATGCTGCTTCTTTTTCGGTTTTCGCTAATTTCTTGACTTTTTCCGACGCGCTTGCATTTAAATCCGGCTCCCCGTCGCTCTGTGCAGCTGGCCTGTACCACTACACATGCTGTGCCCCCCACCCTTCTTTCACATAATGGTATGATCCTAGTGTGTCCTCGCATATGATTGGCCGCATGGTGGGCCAGCTAAATAAAGACCCGCCCCTGCCTGCAAGGATTCTCAGCAAGAGGAGGAGCGGCTGAAGATTCTGCTTTCCCCGACGGGAGTCTGCTCTTCTAGCGGCAGCTCGCGATCGGCGTGTTGGAGACCTCTGAATTAAATGATCAAGTCACCTCAAGTCAGAAGGCTCAAGTCCAAGTCAAGTCCAGAGTCATTGGTGTTCAAGTCCAAGTCGAGTCGCAAGTCTTTTGTGATGTTGTCAAGTCGAGTCTCAAGTCATAAAATGTGTGACTCGAGTCAGACTCGAGTCCAAGTCATGTGACTCGAGTCCACACCTCTGGATGTTAGTGCCTCTGTTCTTGGTGTTCATTTCTCTTACTTTAGTGATTGCTGCTGTACCATGATGCAATGCATGATGCATGGCCAATGTTACATTACATTACATTACATTGCATTTAGCTGACGCTTTTATCCAAAGCGACTTACAATAAGTACATTCGACCAGGAAGACACAACCTTGAAGAAAACAGAATCATATAAGTACATCAGGTTTCATAGAGCCAAACATTTCAAGTGCTACTCAACTGGCTTTAGGTAATCCAGTCCTTTATTAGTATAAAAGTGCTTCGTTAATAGTTCTATCGCTCGAAGTGGAGTCGAAAGAGATGAGTTTTCAGTTTGCGCCGGAAGATGTGCAAGCTATCTGCCGTCCTGATGTCAATGAGGAGCTCATTCCACCATCTTGGAGCCAGGACAGCAAACCCACGTGTTTTTGCCGATGGGAACTTGGGTCCCCCTCGCAGCGAGTCGTTTGGCTGATGCAGAGCGTAGTGCACGCGCTGGGGTGTACGGTTTAACCATGTCCTGGATGTAGGAAGGGCCAGATCCATGTTGTTGTAGTCATTGACATAAACCAGACTATGTAAACAATTAAGAAAATCCCCCAATCATTTTAGTGAAAGAGCCTCTGATTATATTACTTTATATTTTTTATAAAAGTGTTCAGGCGTCTGATGCCACCTTGGCTGCCAAGAGCAAAAATCATGAAACCTTAAACAAACATGTAAAAAAAGAAACCGAAAGAAGTACACCTTGACATATAGCTGTGCCGTGTGACCTTTGAATCAGTTTCATCCTCACCCCTCTCTCTGTGATATGAGTGCATGCAACTCTGCCTGTATACCCTGCCTGTCCAAACAAACACACAACTGACCTTTGGAGCTCCTCCTCTCCTTGGCCTTGTAACAGTCCAAGCAGACAACAAAGCCACACTTCTGACAGACCCAGTGGATGTTGAAGAGCGTTGCCTCGCAGGCGTCACACATCTCTCTCACCCCCCTCACAGCTCGCTTCCACACCACCTTGGCTGAAACACACATAGAATATTAAAAGTTTAAAAACAAAGTTATGGTTATTTATTTCAAATGTCAGCCATTTCTGAAGAAACTCACCATCTTTCTTGACCCAGGTGGCTGCTGTGTTCTCGGTCACAACCATCTGACAGAACTTGTCTCCTATGAAGCTGAGGATGTACTTGGCTGTGTTTTGGTCCAGTTGGGTGTCCTCCAGCCCGGGGACCCACAGGGACAGGGCCTCGTCATCAAACTGCTCCGGGTTGGAGAAGCCATCCATCCGGAGGACTCCATTTTTACTGAAGGACAGCCTGGAGGGGATGGAACAGGATACCATCACACAGTGTGTCCAGCAAAGAACGAAAATAGAGAAAAGATGATGAGCATCCTTCATGAACACTCGGGAGACTTAGATATCACAAATATTCTCATAGGCATTATCTGACAGTAATTGATGAACAGCAACAACAACACAAATCCCTGTACCATGGTATTTGCAGGGACAGTACAACAGCATCAAGCTTTCCCTTTTACAATATGGCAGTTATAGGAAGTCACAAAGAGACCATCCTTACTGCTGCTGCATATTGAAATCATGCAGTGAAGAAAGCAGCTGCAAGTGTTTTATATGAAAACAAGCATCCTCTTTATCCTGATGTGCCTCTTTATTTCCAAGCTTTTTATAATATCTAAAGTACCCCTGAGGTGAATTGATATGAATACATATGTGTAGAATTCATATGCAATGAATTCCTGGCACTGAGTAACAGAATGAGAGGAGGGTGTTGTAGATGAGCCCTCTCTCTGTAAACCCTTTGTGTTCAACTCTGTCCTTAAACAACCCGGGCAGCTCAGGTGAATGTTCTGCTGGGCCAGAGAGAGAGAGAGAGAAACAGGGAGAGGAGGGCAGATAAGGTGGTGAGAGAATGAACAGGAAGAGGAGATGCAAGGAGGGGAGGAGGCGGGGGAGACATAGACATTTCAGCAGCAGCAGTTCTGCAGGAAGGAAAAGATTATAGAAGAGAAGAACATCCTCTTTGGCAGATTTACCTTGTCTGACCCTACACTGCAGCAGCTGCTTATCCAACTCTAGTGTGTGTGTGTGTGTGTGTGTGTGTGTGTGTGTGTGTGTGTGTGTGTGTGTGTGTGTGTGTGTGTGTGTGTGTGTGTGTGTGTGTGTGTGTGTGTGTGTGTGTGTGTGTGTGTGAGAGAGAGGGAGACACAGACAGAGACAATTCAAACTGTACCAGCCCTAACATTCATATTCTATGTGTTTCTATTTTGGATGACAAAAGTCCTTGCTTCCCCTCTTCTCTTTAGAGAGAGCCATCTTAAAGCTACAACGCATCATGGAGCAGTTGTTTCTCCCTGAAGGTCAGGAAGAGAGCATAGCATCAACAGAGGGGTCTGAGGAGGAGTTTAGGGGGGGGCTATTACAGCTGCATAGAGTTTTAGGATCCCACAGGATCAATAGGATGAATATATGTCTGCTTGATGGGTGTAAATGTTGTCAAAGTTAGGTTTGCAAGTTTTACCGTCTGAAATAGTAGAAGCGGCAGAAGACGGGGGAATGTGCAGGCTCCTCCCCCTTCTTGCTGCGGATCACCCTGCACTCCCGACACTTCTGCAGGTTGGGTCCAATTTCAGCACACGAGTCGTCCTGAAGAAAAGACTCTCCCGTCTGCTTCAGCTTCTTCACCTTCCTCCAGTCCTTCAGGACGGAGCGGGGGATCCCATCTGAGAAGAGAGACCCTATTATTAGGTCACTGATAGTACCAACATTTTGTTATGACTAGATAAGTAATTCAATTTCAACTCTTATTCCACATAATATGGTCACTCTGGGTTTTCCAACCATTGTGGAAGCAAGGATGTAGAGAGACTAGTGCTGGGGGGAAACGATTATTTTGAAAACGATTAATCGGGCGATTATTTGATCGATTAGTCGACTAATCGAACGATTATTTTTCTGTTGTTCAATTCATAAAAAACGTAATGTAAAAAAAACGTAATGTAAAATTTTTTTTTTCACGATACTGTGTCTCAGGGGATCTTAATATTTAAGAACCTATTAATGTGTTATACCAGATTAACGGAAATAATCTCAGCTAACTGACGATACAAACCATGTTTACCAAAACACAAGTCTCATAAGAAGCATCTAAATGACCCCTGAGCGAAAAATGCTAACGGACATTGGCACAGAACTCAAGATAAAAGTATCCTTATTACTTATCGTAGCTGCACATACAATATATCCGATTAAAGCTGAGACTCCACAGATTATGTAGGTATATAGTATCATCACTGAGTGATCCGGACTCGCGACAGGGGAAGCAAATACAGTCATCACAACACGTACCTTCACAGAGCTTCTAGGGAGATCGTCTCACCGCCGTAGCTGTCAATCTGATCAAAAATACGTGTTCAATGGCATTCAAATGAGAAAAAACGCGGCTGAATCGGTTAATCCATAGGTTTTTAACGTCTATGTATAAACAAATTATTGAATTTATAATCCATAATTCCATTTTAAATCGGAGAGCAAATGCTAGCTGTTAATGGTTGCCACCACAGCTAGCTGCTGCTTCCGGTCAAGCAGCAGTCTCAGTGAGATATAAATATATAAATATCTTTGCGTTTTGGACTAACTTTAAAATATTCCCATGCTTTTGAAGACCTGGGGCGAGATGTTTTCGTTTGAGGGCTTCGTGCGCAATCCTGTGAGGAGGAGTTGGTAGCCGTTTCAGTCTCCATTGTGTTAGAAGTGCGATTGCGAACTGCTTGTTGCTTTGGGTGACCCACGTGTGTGTGGCGTCATACAGTCTATGGTGGCGAGGCGTCGACGTGGAAATATGTCGTCGACGATATTTTAAAGTCGTCGACGCGTCGCTACAGCACTAAGAGAGACGATTGAAATATATATGAGCCATCTCATATTCATATTTTTGGCTTGTTTTATAATCCGGGATCCTTAAATAGATAAATATAACTTCAAACAATTCTTAAAAATAAGCAGTTTATGGGGTAAGAAGTGGCAAATATCTTGACATGCCGTGTAGGTGTAATAAGTATTATATGTGCAATAATTGATGAGTTGATAAAAAGTGGATATTCTACATACGTTATTCTACATTCTGTCTTTGTGCCAAAGAGCACGATTAATGTCTAAAAGTATTTTTTTTTAAAAACACATCAGTTAGCCACACACACTTCCTTCATTACCATGAACACACCCACACTGTAGATAGTACCGTCTGCTGCTGTTAATACTCACTGCTGCACCAAATGTGGATTTATCAGGCGCTAAAAAAGCCCCAGGGGGCTTGGGGCTGAAACAGATTAATACTTTCAAAGTCTTTCAATGACATTTGGTAACAAAACCACAGACACTGCCAGTCTGTGATCCGTCTGGTTGCCTGGGAAACTGTTGAGGGAAGACAGACAGACTGTGCTGAGACTTACTGCTGCTGGCCAGCTTGAGTTTAGTCTTCTCTCGGGCTGATCTGAAGATGCCGTTAGGCTTCAAGTCGTCTTCCTCCTTCTCATTGTCTCCTTTCTTCTTCGCCATGTCGTTCTGTTTCTTCTTGTAGGTGGGTTTGGGCTGGCGCTTGGCTCGGCCCTCCATTTTGCTCTCGCTGGCATCGGAGTCGTCTCCCCCGCTCTCTGAAGCCGACTCGTATGTGCGCTTGTTCCCTCGCCTTAAAGAGGGAGGCACTTTCCTCTCCTCCCCGCCGCCTCCTTCTGCTCCTCCCACCTTCTCCTCCTGCTGCCTCTCTCTCTCAGCTTTGATCACACTGTCTTTGCTCATCTCCACCTCGCTGGAGGTGGAGGCGCTCAGATTGACGGTACAAGGTTTGATCATGTCTGACATGGCTGCGGTGTTACTGGTGCTGGTGGTGGGCACTTTCTCTGGTTTAACACTGGGGGGGGTTGTGTTAGCAGTTGTGTTCCTGTCCTCCTCTGAGTGGCGGGTTAGCCAGGCTTTCTTCAGCTTGTGGTAGTTGCTGGGCTGCACACTGGAGGAGACTGAGCTCTGGCCGTTGGGCAGGGGGCTGGACTTGCCTGTCGTTGTGCTCCCGCCCACCGAGCTGTTGCTACTGCTGTCCACGGAAGATGATGAGGCTTGGCTGGAGGAGGGTAGTGGGGGGCAGTTTTGTATAGGAGTTTTGTCAGCTGAGTCCACAGGTAGGAAGCAGTTCCCAGTTGTGATGGCTGTAGGAACAGAGGACAAGTTGGTTCTGGATTGGGCTGCAGCCAGGGCAGCTTTGTGCTTCTTTAGGTGGACAAAGGAGGGGGAGTACGGCTGACTTGAGCCAGAAACAGAGCTAGGTGTTGGGGTGATGCTAGGACTGGGCTGGGGTGTCCCTGCTGGACTAGGGGGCGGCAGAGAGCCCCCTGGAGATGTAGTGCGTAACACTTCGTGGTACTCTCCTGGTCCTGAGTGACTCAGCACCCAGCCACCAATGCCAGTTTTATGGGAGGAAATGTGAGCTGATGAGGAGTAGCCCAGCTCAGGGAGGGCGGTGCCACTCATGCTCTGGATGCCAAAGGCTGGAGAAATAGTCCTGCACACAGAGTTAGACATACTAGCTCCCATCATTCCATGCATGCTACGCATAGAAGTGTTGTTATACTGGACACACATGTCGTCCAGGTTGGAGTTGGGTTGGATGATCCTGCCAACGTCTCTGAACCCCTCCCCTCGCCTGAGACACTCCCCCTGAAGCTTGGATGAGTAGAACCTCCCCTGGGGGAGCTCCTTAGGGATCATAGCACTAGATTTGTTAGCACCAACAGGAATGTCGTACTTAATAGAAGTGGATGGACGCACAATGACTGACGCCATTGCAGATTGGGGCTTTCCCCTTGACATCCCTTTCTCTCCGGAGAAGGAGCTTCCTCTCTCTCTCCACGCGTCTGCAGAGGAAGTCATGACCTCCCCGCTGATGGCTGCAGCTACAGATGTTACCACGGCAGCGTTTCCGTGACCTTTGGTGTCCCTGAGTTCCGGCAGCAGCGTGGGGGGCTTCTGCTGCTCCGCCAACGTCTTGCTGCCAGCTGCCGCTAAGCTTACCGGCTGAATGGGGGTGAGTGTTGGGGGAGACAGGCGTCCACCATAACTGGCTCTGTCCCTCTCTCGCTCTCTCTCCTTCTCCCGCTCCCTCTCTCGCTCTGCAGCCTCTTTCCTTTCCAGTGCGTGTTGTGTGGGCGGGTGGAAGACGGGCGCTCGGTGGAGAGATGGCATTGCCCTGAGCTGCTGCTGCTGCTGTTGGTGCTGCTGCTGCTGTTGGTGCTGCTGCTGCTGATGGTGCTGCTGCTGCTGCTGCTGTTGGTGCTGCTGATGGTGCTGCTGCTGCTGCTGTTGGTGCTGCTGTTGGTGCTGCTGCTGCTGCTGCTGCTGCTGCTGCTGCTGTTGGTGGTGGTGCTGCTGCTGTTGGTGATGCTGCTGCTGTTGTAGGTGGTGCTGCTGCTGCTGCTGCTGTTGGTGCTGCTGCTGCTGTTGTTGGTGCTGCTGCTGCTGCTGCTGCTGCTGCTGCTGTTGGTGGTGGTGAAGGTGGTGGTGAGGATGGTGGTGGTTTGGTGCTAAGGAGGAAGATGTAGAGGAGGAAGGAGAGATGGCAGGGCTGCGGCGCTCCATCCTGTCTAAACCTGCATGATGCTGGTGTTGCTGTTGCACCAGAGTCACCTGCTGGCTGAGCTGCTCATTGATCTTCCCCGCTAAACCCTCCCCCCCCTCTGGCTGGTGCTTGATGAGAGGCGGGGGCTTGGAGAGGGAGGCTTTGGAGCTGTAGCTGCCTAGGGACAGAGCTCCCTGGCTGGGCACGGCGGCTCCAACGCTGGCCACGACTCCTGGAGCTCCGCTAGAAACGTTCTCATAGTAAGAGCTGAGCTCCTTGGAGGAGTAGAGTCTGGGAGGCTCATTCACTACACTGTTGGACAGCGTGGTGAAGTAGTTGCTCTTTTCTGATTGGATAACGTGGGGATGGATGTGGCCCGCCTTGGGGTTTGGGGAGGAGAGTGCGGGGACTCGGACAGGGAAGGCTGGGTCTCTGCTCCTCTCACGGTCCCGGTCCATGCCCGGGTCACTTGAGCGCTGGATCTTAGCCGTGTAGGGAGCCACCTCGATGCTCTCCTTCAGGATCTGCCGATTCTCCTCTTTGTATTTACTGGCTCGATCTGCTGCCTGAACCGCATCCTGTGGAAGAAAATATAAAATAGATTATAAAGTTGATTTCTCATTTTCAGACAGACAGATGCAGCACTTCTTCAACAGGTCATTTGATTAACAATGTACTGGTGTCCATCTCCAGTACTAAGACAGAGATCACTGTCCCTCAGGGCAGGAGAGAAGGAAACTAAAATGCCCCTTTTCCACCAAACCAGTTCTAGCTCCGTGCTTATGCTTTTCTGATTCCGAACCGGTTCTTGTTTTTAGCCCTAGTTGTGTTTCCATTGCCCAGAGCCGACTGGTGCTGCATCATGACATCACTGTTTACATTGCTGATTTTCTCCCCAATGCCGCTCACAACAACAACAACAATGGGAGGCTGAGTCGGGTTGATGATCGTGTTGCTTTTAATCAGCCAGATTAAATGAAAGAACGGCTTCTCCAAAGTTATACTCTTTCTCCAGATTGCCGTATTTCATTGTTATTAATGTGGTTCAGCTGCATTTACCGACCGCTGCAGTACTGCTCGTCCACCGGAGTTTATTCTACTACTACTCTATTAACTCACGGCAGAGTTTAGTCTCCCGTTAACTCACGGCAGCGGCCACTGGAAAGTATTCACTGTCTGACTGTCACACAAGCAGCTGATACATATCCCCCATCCCCATAAGTGAATGTGTGTCAGTCTGAATTGACGCTGTTTGGCATCACAACGCTGTTATGAAAGTTTCTCTGGTATAAAATGGCTGATGTTAGCATAGCAACCGAAGCTAATCTGACTATCTTGACTACTTGCTATCCTTTTGTGCATAAGCCGTTTTCTACAGGCATATTTTACCGGCGTATTCAGGGGCGGACTGGCCATTGGGAATACCGGGAGTTTTCCCAGTGGGCCGGTGCTGTGCGTGGGCCGGAGGGCCAACATTTTTTTTGTTGTTGTTTTGCCTAAATCCTACCGGCCCACATTTGTAAGTGTTCCGGCCACTCACTTTTTTTGTTTTTTTTGCTTACCTAAATCCTACCGGCCCACATTTGTAAGTGTTCCGGCCACTCCCACTGGGCTGGGCTGGGCCGTTTTGATAGGCTACCTATGTTCTATCCATCAGATAGTTTCACTTTCACACATCAGGCCCGTAGCCGCTGTCACTGCGCAGTGAACGATCAGGAGTGAGTGACTGAGAGATCTAGCTGGCAGTTGCTTACAGATGGATAAACAAGCTCCAAAGCGTAAAGGCGTTTTTGTACAGTTTGTGTATACAGTATACAGTATTGTAGCGAGCCCTGGGTTCAGAAGGAGGGGTTGGCAGGGAAACGGGGTTCAGGGGGAGTGGCTGTACCCGTAGGATAGAAAAGGGGGAAGTGACGTCTGACTCAGAGGTCGCGCGGCTGTGGAGAAGAACGTGTTGTCCACATTCTGTTACTGAGTTTAGGCTAGTTAGCTAGCAGGTTTATTGTTTTGGGTGCAGTCACTTTTGCCTTCACTTGCTGTTCAAATAAATGTTGAAAGAAAAAGTAAATCTGTTTACAGTTCTGTTTCATATGGGTGTTGAGAGATGTATCCATAGATTTAGTCCCTAATTTTGCTCTCAAAGTGCACCAGATTTATGCATTTAACTTCAACATTTAAAAAATGGGAGCATGCCCCCTGATCCCCCTAGATGAGGTGAGGTCCACCACCTGCCCACACCCCCTGTTAAATTGTCTCACCCACATTGAGGATGCTTCCTACGCCCATGTTTTATTCCATGCGTCAAGTCAGGCAAATTGGGTCAAAATGTTATTGCATCAATGATCTGTTAACATTAAAATGAATAAATATATGCTGTAACTATTTTGCTCTAGGCAACTCAAGGGCTCAGGTAATGTAATTACTATATGAATAATGGTCCAAAATAACATAAAATGCATAGGGTTTTTTGTTAAGTTACATACTTCCGTCGCCGGCCGGCCGATACATGCCGCACCTTAAGTGGGCCTGTCTGTCAATTAATCCCCGGGCCACTTTTTCCTCCCAGTCCGCCCCTGGGCGTATTTGTCATTATCATACTAAGCCTGGTTAGTGTTGCCTGACTTTATAAAGTGTGTTTTTTTTACAAGTGTGTGGTCGCGTTCTAGTCCCTTTGCTCAGCGCTACTGCTTGTTTCCTTTTATTTGCCGTACTCGCCACAAACTGTTATTGCTCAGGTTAATCTCGCCCCCCTCCGACGTAAGCGTTACGTATTGGTTATTGGTTCTTCTTGCCGGGCAGCCGAGTGGGGCCAGCTAAGAACCGGTTTTCGGTGCTTAGAGCCGGCTCTGCTGCGATGGAAACAGGAAGAACCAGAGCTTAATCAGGGTCTAGCCCGGAACTGGCCCTGCAAACGGTTTGGTGGAAAAGGGGAAAAAGTGTTCTTATTTATTAAAAGGAAAAAATCGTCTGGTAATATATGAGTTATTTTAAACCATATTTCCACCACACAGATACATTTGTTTACCTTTTAGTCTTTTCTTTTTTCTTCATCAGTATTGCATGTTGACTCTCAGTGTTTGATATCAGTTCCGTTTCCTAATCGTCTTATCTTATGGCGCATATCCACTACAGCGCGGAGCTCGCTTTAAGCGTGCCGAGCCGTGCAGGGCCCGTTTTTGGTTGCGTTTCAACTAGGCGTAGTACCGGCTAGCGGGTACTATTTCACAGTGTTCTGGCCCCATAAAATCGAGGATCTTTCCGGGCCAACAACCAGGCTGAGTATGCTAAACTAGAGAGAGACAATCGCTGGCAAGGGGGCTACAACTACAACAAAATGAACATATTTGACCGTGATTTAATTGTAATACACGTTTCAAAATGATGCAAGTAACAACATACTGATACCGGTTAGTAAAAACCATGAATTAATGCTTTGACAAGTCTGCAGGCAGGCGAACAACCTTTTAAAATGTGTGTTTTCTGAATGGAGATTGGCTAAGCTAACGTTGTATATGCTCCGTCCACACTCACAACAACGGCCTATACAGACGTAAATAAACCAGCGACTGTATTCTCCATGACACAGACAGTCTGTGGTTTGTACTTGTTTAACTTTTGTCTAGTTTCTGAACAGATATGAAGAGCTGTGAGCTCTGAGTGCTAACAGCTAACGGCTGATGTTGTTTTTCTGGGGTTCTCATCGAAGAACACGTCACGGCTCCGCCTACACTGCGTTACTATAGTTACTGCCCCAGCTACTAAACTGTAATGGAAACGCAGGATAAAGTGAGCCAGTCCTAACAAGGCCTAGCCATACCGAGCGAGGCCGTGTAGTGGAAATGCGCCATTAGTCATTGGAACACAAGGTCGTTGCTGAACATTTTTCATTTTGTTAACAAAATGTCTCAGCCCCAGAATTAAATTAATTTATGTATGATTATTTGTACCCATTTTATTTTTTATTTTGAAATATCAAGTAGTTATTTGGCCTTATCTATGAAAAAAATACAGTTACTCAAATTACAATGAGGTTTCTACACAGTTGAAAATGTTTGTAATACTACTACTCTATGGCCACTGCTACGTCAGATGCTAGTGCAGCTGTGTACTTGCCATGCGGGCCTTGCTGTGGGGATCCATGTAGAGGCGGTGCAGGTGTACTTCTTTCCCTGTGGGGGTGCGACTCCTCTCTGACTGCTCCTGCTTCAGCTGGGCCAGTGTCAGCGTCCTGATCGGGTCCACAAAGCCTTTCTTATCCATCTCCCTGCAAACAGACAAGCCAAACATTTAACAAGTCATCACGTTTCACAAGGTTCCCTTATAGATTTCAACCAACCAGGACAGGAAATGACAGCCCGGTGTTGACATTCTTAGGTAACATCCAGTTTAGGCCATCAGCAGGGTATTACTGGCTGCTCAGCAGATCTTAATGCACATGATATAACTAGGCTAATGAGAGAGACGGGTGGTGTGTGATGCTGTGTGTTTGTGTATTCGCTGGTATCTAAACAATGGCCGGTGGTTACATAAGGAGAGCTGCTGAATGGACGGATTCTGTCTGAACTGTTAATATTGGATTTGTGTAACTTCAGTTCATCTGCCTGACCGGGCCTTGCCTGTCTGAGTCTCAGCGCTGCTCTGTGTGAACCCTCTCTCTAAACACATCTAGCTTTAAGCAGGAAAGGGCATACTGATCAAACACACAAAGCAACCATTGTTTGCCCCATCTTGCTTCCTCCCAAGCGCTTCTCTGAACCCTCTCTAGGTCAGAGGAAGGCTGTGTGTCCCCTGTGGCCCTCTGATTGAGAATGACTATCTTCTTATCAGCCTATTATCTAATAATGCTATGAATGTGTGAAAATAGTTTTAGATGTACATGTTAAAAACTGGTCTTTTACTCACTCTTTATGTGCGTTCATGCTGGCCTTTGATAGTGGAGGGCTGGCGTGTGTGTTCATCTTGACGGAGGGGCGGTGGGGATCGGCGCTGGCTGGCCGTACAGGAACGTGGCTCAGAAGACCCAGACCATCACCCCCCCCCCCCAGCCTGGTGCAGCCACGGACTGGCTGTATTCTGCACACATTACACACACATAAAACATGTTAAAATAATCACCATTAGTTAAAAAAATATTTTTAGTTAAGCCAAAGTTTTGCTAGATCCTGTATAAGTCAAATACTACTATACTACTAAAAGTTTATATTTTCACATATAGCTTTCAAGCAATTTAATGCCAACAGCAACATCCATCTGATTTAGTTTCAGGGGTTTCCTCATTAATTTGCCCGCCTGCCACAATCTGTTTTTTCCTCCATCCCATCTCTCCCTCTCTCCATTCAAATGTTCTCCTTGTTCCAGGATAAACCACAGGTTTGCATGCACACATCCTCCAAACGGACAGAAATGAGTTAACATCCGTACACCACCTACCCTCCTGAGAGACACTTCCGAATTCACAGGATTGTCAGGGTGGACCCACTTGGCTGTGGGGGGCAGGTTGAGCCCTGGGGGGTAGGAAGAAGGTGTTCCGTTGGGGTACTGCCAGAGGATGGGGTAGAGGCCCAGCCCTGCGGCCCCGCTGTGGGCCTGGGCTAGTAGAGGGGGGCCTTGAGCCTGAATACAGAGACAGAGTTGTACGTTTATTATCTTTTTGACAGAATGGTGTAAATAATGAGTAAACTCTCATGTGCTCATTGGATAAATTCACTTCCTGGTTCCCATCTTCCCCCCAATCAACCCTAGATATGGATATTATATACACTGTGTTACTTTTAAGTGAAAAACATAAATTCTTATAAATGTGCCAACCTTTTTATAATCTATTTATTTCTATTTAATATAATGTGTGCTTTCCTTCTCTATATTTAAAATGAGCTAGCTCTTTACACAGCCTTTTGACCTGCTATGCCACTTTTGCTGTAAAACAGTAAATGTCCCCGCTGCGGGACTAATTAAGGAATTCTGATTCTGAACAGTCTTGGCCATTGCAGTTTAACATGGCGGGTTGGTGTGTATGTGTACCTAATGTTTATGTGTGTATGGAGTCACACCTGTAGGAACTGCTGCTGGTGTACGGCGGCTGGGTGAGGCAGACCAAGGTGACCCAACCCGCTGGGGGAGTCAAGACGTGGGTGGCCCCCGAGAAGAGAGGCTGTGGGCGGAGGCATGGCGGGGAGAACCCCGGGGGGTAAAAGGTGCGGGTGAGGTAGGGCAGAGGTGTGAGGAGGGGCAAGGAGATGGGAGGTATGGGGGTGCGATGCGGAGGTGAGGCAGGGGGAGTGAGGGGAAGGGGAGTGAAGAGTGTGCAAGTGGGGGTGGAGATAAGCTGCCACGTGGTTGGAGGAGATGCTGACAGAGACGGAGTTCTCTGCGACTGAACGCACCAGGGCGGGGTCTCTGTAAACCGTGAACGTCTCGTTCTTATCGATGATGAAGGGGCTCTTCGTGCTGCTGACCCCACCCGACTCCAACCGCACCGGCACTGGCTTGAAGCAGGACCGCGGAGGTTCTGCTGGTTCTACTTTAGCTGACAAACGACCTATCGGCGGAGGGGAGGGGCCAGAGTATCGCTGTATTTTATGTTTGGAGACCTCTGGGGAGGTGTTGGGTTTGGGTTTGGAGCTGTCCAGCAGGCCCGGGTGGGGCTTAGCTTTGAGAGGCTCAGCTGGGGTTGTGTTTGGGTAGGGATGGCTCTGAGAGTTGTTGGGGTGCTGGGGTTTCTGTTTTAGGGAGTCGAGTTGCGCTGGGTTGGGGCTGGTTTTGGATTTGAAGTCAGGAGGGATGGCTGCATTCATCTTGTTGGGGGGTGGGTGCTGCTGGAGGGGTTTTCTCGTCTCTTCAGACAGAGACGGGCTATTAATGCTGGGGTGGACAGATGTGTAGTGTTGCTTCTGTTGTGTGTGCTGTTGCTGCTGCTGCTGCTGCTGATGATGCTGAAGATGATGAGGAAGGACAGGTTTCTCCTTCTCCACTAGCAACACATTTTCAACCATCGATGTGACAGGCCTAAAAAAAACACAGAAAAAACGTATTTTAGATTATGTACATTTAAAATGACCTTTATTTTTGTATTTACACTTAAGCTTTTGCGGGACAAAGACAAAGACAAAGAAAAGTAAAGCACAGCAAAGCAACCTTGTATTTAAAATAACACTATTTAAATGCAGACTTAAACTCAAATCAACACAAAGGGTCCTCTATCCTCTAGTACCCTCAATAGTCACCAGTTTGAAAACTTCAGTCACATTCACATTTCACAAAGGAAGGAAGGACGGTTCTTATCAACCCCCAAACACTTCCACCAGAAATCAGGAAGTGGTGTATTGCATCATTACAATAGTTAAAAAAGCAACCATGGCTCCGACCTGCTGCATGGACATGCAGATTTATAGCATTCAGTGATCACCTGATCTTTCTGTATTCTATACTGCGTCTCATTTGAAGGCCATTAGATGGGACTGTTGCAAATATCTGGTACCATTTTGAGAATCAGATTTTCTATCTCACTACAAAAGTCAGCCATCATATCAGGACATTCAGAGGGGCTATATTTATAAACTGAACTGAAGCCTTCTGTTCTCACCTGATGACCTCAGAGGGAGCAAACTCCAACTTGTTTCCTGAGCTCCGGGCTGCTGTCGTGCCGCCTCCTGTAAGGCCATGCTGCTGCTGCTGTGCGGAAGGCTCAGTCTCTGCCTTGCGGCCTCCTTCTGAAAGCGAAGGAGACGGAGGGACGGGAGGCGAGGACACAGGGTAGGGGTTGAGGGGGAGGTAAGGTGAGAGTGCCGTGGACTCTGCATTCTGCGAGGCGAGCAGCGCTGACACCGCCTCGGAGCTCTCCTGGTGCACCGTGGCCTGAGCCTCTTCTGTGATGTCGGTCACAGCGCCGCCGCCGGGCAGGGACACCGCTGGCGTCTGGGACTGAGAGGACGCTGCAAAAAGAGTTATACTGTAAGAATACTGTGCAGGCTTGGGGAGTAACTGCTTTACAGAATTAGGATACATGTGCATTTTATGAACACAAATATTTTGCAGGATGACATTTATAAAATACATTTTAAAATAAATAACTATATCCTATGCTGCACAAGCACACACACAATAACATAATATCATCCGCTGAGTTCCCATTACTTTGTATGTTTTGTACTTTTCAGTACAGAAAAGTACAAAAAGTCATAGAAGATCTTTCTTCATAGGAGTAAGCAAACAATATTTAATTTCTGCTTAAGAAATGATAACACACGACAACCGAGACATTTGTTAATATAATGTATATGGGTACTACTGCTGCTCCAAGATGAAATCAGACAACTTGACAGCATTTTTACAGCTGAAAGGCAGAACTTTGCATATTTGGTATTGAGGTAATCCAAAAGTAATGAAAAGTAATGAATATACGTGACCATAAGATTGTGATAAGTGAATCAGGCTACTGACTACATTCTGTTCACAGCTCATTAGTAATTGTGCTGTAATCCTTTTTAAAGTATACTGTAAATATGCCTCTACCTTTCACAGTGTTCTTGCTGCTCTCCATACTGCCTGCCTGAAGACTGTCAGGCATCACAGGCGTTTGTTGCCGTGGAGACTGGGTGATCTGTGTTACCGCGACCAACTCCTCCTCCTCCTTTGTTGTAATTTTGCTCGTTTCCTTAACCACGCCCTTCTTAGTGTCCTCCTGAAGCTCCGCCCACGGGGAAAGGCGACCAATGAGAGCTGAGGAATCATTCATTTTGTTGGCCGGCATCAGCGGCTTCTCATCTTCCTCATTTTTGGAAACAGCGCTTTGTTTCACATCACTGCTGCGAGTCTTTAGCTCGTTCTCAGAGTTGGGCTCTGAGGAGGAGGAAGAGGAAGATGAGGAGGATGAGGAGGAGGATGAGGAGGAAGAAGAGCACGAGGAGAGGGCAGCCCTCTTGTTGAGTGGGTTCTCTGAGTCGCTGCTCTCTGATAGGTCCGAGGTTATGTCCGTCTTCAGCCTCTTTAGACTGGCTTTCTTCTCCTCTTCCTCGCCCTTCCTGCGTTTGTTTACTGCCTGCTTAGCCTTTTTGGACTCTGGACAAGAACAGAAAAACAAATTATTTTTCAATCACAGCTTGAGATCACTCTACCACCTGCTGTTGTTTATTGTTGATTAGGAGTTATACAAATGCTCTCCTTAGAACCATTTTTGCAAATCCGTTATGTGATACAATTGTTTGAATCATAAACCAAAAGCACTTCAATGTGTTGTATGTTGAAGGTGCAGTTTTAGGAACACGTCACCGCTAAATGGAAATAAATTCAAATCCAGAATTGTCAATTTAATTTAATCGCTGCTTTGAGAACAGCCTGGAATACCTATAATTCTCTTGGATATTACGTTAGGGTATGGCTTTGTGGACACTTGTATTTTTTTCATGTGGTACAGTGTTAGAAAATACAGCTCTTATTTAAAAGAACTTCAATAAAATGAAGACCAAAAGATACTACTTGTTTACTGTGGATTCGCTGTGGACATTTTAAATAATCAAAAACAACATCTGTTATCTCCTGTGAGCAACAACAGATATAAAGAAAATATATGCACACAGCCACACACAGACATACGCATTTTGCTGTATTAATATTAAGATTAATGTAGCAAGGTGTCAATTTCCCTCCCCGTGTGAAAAATAAAGCAATTCTGATTGTGATTCTGATGGTAGGAATCCTCTGACTAGTATCTGGTGCTAAGCTAGCTGCTAGCGTGCGGCTTGTCCTCACCTCTGGCTGGGGGCTCCTCTCTCTTGTCCTCCTCTGGAACGCTGCTGTCCGATCCTTTCCTCCTGGAGGAGCGGGCGTTGCGCTGCTCTCTCTGCTCCCTCGCATTGCCGCCAGGCGAGTTGTGTGATTGGCTGGCTGTTTGCTGGCTTTGTTGTGACTGGCTCTGCTGCTGCGAGGCCTGGGTCCCCTGGGAACCTTTCGCGTTGGGGCCTGATGAGTTCATGATGGGACGGGGGCTGTTGGCCTGGGCTCGTGTGTAATGGCTCTGGAAGTTTTAATAAAGTCACATGTTAGATAACGCAAAGAAACATGCTTGTTTATTTTATTAATTGCATAGTTTAATGCAATCCAGTATGATCACCATGCAACAAATTCAACTTGTATTTTTTTTTTTTTAATTGGATTTAATCTGTAAACAAATACAGTCTAATCCAAACGTTTTTCAGTAATGCAGACATAAAGTTTATAATGATTGTTTTTATTGTTTTGTTTTGTTTCTGTTGTGTTTTTGTTAACATTGTATGGATACATTTTGAAGACTTTGGGATTCTGCTAATGTTCTTAGAGTCCTAGGTTGATGTCAAAATGCAGCCGTGAGTGCAATATCAAAGTGAATAAGCAATGCATATAACCATCAATAACAATGGTTAGTTTAGTGTTTTTTGACAATCAGCTGGTATATACTTTCACTGCTAGACTTCAATACTTCTGAGAGATGTTTCCAATACTTTACATCACTGAGATTTTTATGAAAGTACAATAAATATTTAAAAAACTTTTCAAAGAAAGCACAAAATGCAGTCTCCAAAATAACCACAACGTGTAATCAGCACCTCTGTAAAGGTGGTAAAACAAAAAGTGAACATTAGCATCTTCTTTTTTTGTTAACAGGACTGTTGGATTAGACTGCATTAGTTTAAGCTTGGTGAGCCTTACACACTGGTTACCTCTGTTGTATGGTATGGACACAATTCAATGTAATACAGTCCAACACAACATCATGTTTTACACTCATCACACATTCAAAGTCAAGTAATAGAGCAACAAGAAACAAATTGTAAGATTTAACTTGTTTATTCTAAAAATGTTCCTCTGGCATGTTTGTGAACAAAGACCATGGGGAAAGTTGCTTTTCACTTGTAGTGCAGAGGAACATTTTTCAAACAGTTTTCTGTTGTTTACTGATGCACAAGTACACATTTCTCCTGAAGTCTTAACTCAACAGTCATTTGTGTGAAACAAAGTATACATATTGTCTCTGGAAGTCTTAATATCGATTCTTTCCAACACAGTTGTAATGCTAATATTGAGATGATTGGAGTGTAGACTAACTTCCCCAACCTACAATCTGCAATTATGCTCCACTGCTACTGTTTGACGTCTAAACAAACAGCAGAGAGGTCACTGTTGAAACACAAACTGGACTTGAGTTGAAGAGCAGCTTCACACTACACTAAACGCCAGCCGTACTGACTTCTATGGGTTGATTGACTTCTGTCAACATCCATCATCACAGCTGGGGCCATGTGTGGTCACACCAAGCTGTGATGGAGCTGCAGAGTGTGGGACAGGCAGCAGCCACTAGATGGTAGCGCAGGCAGGAGTTCAGACCTGGGTGAAGCTGCTCTTTAAATGTTTCACTGTGACATTTCATCTCAGGGTTGCGACAGATCTGTGTGCATCCACAGATAGTCTGATAACTGTTCCGTCCTCCTTTGTACTTGCATTTATATTGTTTAGCACTCACTTTTTATTCTGTGAATCTCAGGATCTTTCTTTATGTTGATGCAAAACGCAAAGAGTGGAGAACAATCTTTTGATGCTCTCAATAAAGCATTATCTCCACAGATTGTAACATAAGTTTGGGAAGAGTTACCTGAGTGCTGCTGGTGGTCCCGCTGGGTCTCCCGCCCGTCATCTTTAATGTGTAAAAAACAATAAGAAAAAAGAAAAGGTGGGACAAGGAGAGATTGTGTTAATGACTGGAGAGGTGTTCAGTCTAGTTCACAAGTAAATGACAGGAGCCGACCAGTAACCAGCGCAACAGTGGACTGTATGTCCGCATGAGTTTTAACGTTAAGTTAAACAGGAAGCACATAAGAACATGACTTTAAAACTATCTTCATTAGGAAAGCAGAACAATTAGACAAAGAATTCAAACAGAACCACAGCCATGGCCTGACTTAAGAAACAACAATAGATCTGCTTTAGATTGGAGTTCCTGTTTTTAAACTGTACATTTGAAATATTTAGGCAGGGATTGGGAGGCTGTGTTGACTATTGTCTCTGAATAAAAGAAACACTAACAGACGCAGTGGGGACAATTCTGAGGTACATGGAACAGTTGGCCAATGTAAAACCTGCAGGAGTCTCACACCATGACAGAAACACATCATTGGTCATCTATCTACACAGGTAGAGCATGCATAAAGTAGCTAAACATATACTAATATTGTCATAAATGTATAAAATATTCAGCAGATCAATCAATCATGAAAAAAAGTGCCACTGGGCAATATCATTCAGCGTTTAGCTTTGTTGACTGTATGCAAAGCTGCAGTTCATTTGTTTTAGATGTACTCCATGTGACCATTCTGTGTCAAACCTTTTTATTTACATGTTTACTATATAAAACAGCTTAAACTGTTCAATGTGATTTTACCCTCTTTAGTGCCACCGCTAGGAAGCTTTAAGTGTATTTTTCGGTGTGTGTGTGTGTGTGTGTGTGTGTGCACTCACATGGGCATTGTTGTTGTTGGTGCTGGATCGTGACCTTCTTCTGGAGGTGATACCGATGTTTTCTCCTTTCAGTAGGGAGTGGACCACATCATCCAGAAAGGTCATCTGGATCATAGAGGGGTCCACGTTCTGAGGCTCTAGCACCTGAACACACAGCAGATTCACTTTACACTCAGTCTATTCTTCATCATCATCATCATCTCCTGTTTTTAAAGGTGCTGGAT